>NC_143417.1:18255000-18447500 GCF_059467195.1 Physcomitrium patens
AAGAGAAGATGTCTAATAACGCTCAAAATAGAAGAGAGGAATTGATAACAAAGAAAATACTAAGAACAATATCAGTTTAAAAGAGGATAATCCGCAACTTCTAATGCGCTTATGTCTTATCAAGAAAAAGGGGTAATCCACTCTTAATCAAGAAAAGACAAAGCTCTGATATTGTAAGTGTACTCTTGTCAATCTGTCAAGGACAAGAACTCGATGAAAGCTAAAGAGTAAGTGAGACTTTTCTCAAAAAGAAATAGGACAAAATAGAAATATGTATATTAAGAAAGAAACTGGAATGGCTATTGCCAAAATACAAGAAAACTAGAGACCCTTGAAACTAGACTAGAAGCAAGAAAGGAGTTGACAAGAGTGAAGAGGGCTTCACTCTTGCCTCTATATATACTATCTAACTAGAAGCCACGTGGCGATGTTCTATAAGACCTCCAATATATGTTGACTTTCTAGGCCACATGCCTTTGCTTGCAAGGCAAGTTTTCTATGGATGGACCACGTAGTTAGCTTGTTCTTTAAGCTTCCAACATGCGTGGCACATGGCTAACTTGTTGACCAAGTTTCTAACCTAAAAGTCAACTATAGACTCCTATAAAGTCAAAGTAGCGTCTATGAAGCTTCTAAGAAGCTTTTCTAGAAGATATTACACAATTAACCTACTTTTACATACTTTTATCTATTCCTATAGGTAATTATATGTATGTCCGTGACACCAACTAACAATTTTTTTATTATTTTAGGTCACGTAAATCTAGGCATTATACCTAAATTCTCTTCAATGCCGCCTATCTCTACTTACTTCTTTTGAATACTCTTAAGAATAGGATCTTCAACAATAGAATTGTTTGCTATATAAAAAATCAATTTTTTTAGAAACTCTAAAATATAAAATAATGCTTGGTTTCAAAAAAAAAAAAAAAAAAAAAAAAAACACCACATATACAAGTAACCAAAGAATTTGGATATGAAGTGATGGAAAAAATAAAGAATGATCAAACTTGCAAGGGCTCTATTTTAGAAATAAAATAATGATAGAACACTTTATAGTATACTATACTGCTAAATCTAGGCACATTTAAAAATACAAAGAGAGTCAAGCCAACTAATAGAGCAAATTTAGTTTTTTTTCTTAAAAAGCATACAGTTTCAGCTATAGCATATAATAAAAATAAAACACCAAAATCTCAAAAGTATCTTTCAACATGCCCAAGTCAACTTAGTCAAAGAATTCTAGTATCTTCACACTTACCTTAATTCTAACATGTATTCAATGCATACACTTGCATCGACTAGTGCATTCTAATAAATGATACTACTTCCATCTAAAATCACAAATCTATCGTGACTAAGAATACCATATATATAAGCAAACAAGGAATTTAGATATGAAGCAATGGAAAAAATAAAAAAACATCCTGACTTGCAAATACTCTGTTCTAAACATAAAAAGAAAATAAAATACTTTATAAAATATTACAATACTTGATTCATCAATATTAGGTTTAAAAAAGGAAAGAAAGCCAAAATAAATATAAGGTAAATCCAATTTTTTTCTTGACAAATATCTAGAACTATTTACAACACAAAATAAAAATATAAAACTCCAAAATTTCAAAAATCTACTTGTACATGCTAAAGTCAACTTAGTCAAAAATCACTAGCACCATTACAACAAGCTCAATTCCAGCATACATCTAATACACATACTTAGATCAATAGCAAATCATACAAGCATAATTATTTTATAATAATAATATAAAAAATAAAATAAAAAATAATATTTATTTAATATTTATTACATATTTAGAATAAAAGAAACATAATATATAATTATATTGTAAAAAAATATAAAAAGTAAAATCAAATACTATTCTATCTTTTTTATACCTACAAGTACCTGAATACAAAATTAAAAGTAATTTCAAAAAATAATAGTACCAAAAATTACCAAAAATGTTAATATGTCTATAATTATAAATATAAGCTTACTTCCAATTAACAATATGCAATACTCATTCATCTTTTTTTCTACTATGATCCAAAAAATACTTAATTAAAATCTATAATAAAATGATAAATAAAATTATTATCAAATTTAATAAATATATAAAAAGAATGAAAAATAAATATCTAAAAAAATACTACGAATTACAAATAAATGATAAAAAAATATAAGATTATCAATTTATTATAATTTTTTTGGTAGAAAATAGACTTTTTATGAAATGTTCTTCATAAATACGTTTCTTTTCCAAAAAAGTTCCAAAAAATTTCAACAATTTGACTATTTTGTTTCTTCTCTATATATTGTATTTCTTGTAGTCCTTCTAAATCCATCAATTGCCTCAATTACTTATAAACTGAGCACTTTTGAAAAAATATTAGTTCTAATTGATTTTTTCCTTGAAAACATCATATATAATGTAAAAATTCACTCAGTTTAAAAACACAAACATCACCATATTTGAATTTAAACCAGATTGATGCTTCTAGAAAACAAAATATAGCCAGGTCATTTTCTTCCAATAGATCTATACACAATAAATAATTTATTATTAATATATAAAAAAATTAATTAAAAAATATACTTTATAAATTATCAATTCTTTAAATTCTAAAAAAAATAAAATAATAACTTATTATCTTTATGAAGCCATATTATAAAATCAAAATCATAATCATCTTCATCTTAATAAGGTTTGCAATTGAAATCTCTTATAATAGTAAGTTAAGTGAATGGACCGCCTCAAATACAAATTTTACTATACAAAAATCCTTTAGTATTTGGAATACTATCCAAAGGTTCAAATAACTTCCATATGATTTTTTTAAAATATGACAAGTATACTTTGCCAATTCTTTAGATAAATCATGATATTTTTGTTCATTTTGAACATACCTGCATGATATCCAATTATAACAAAAAATAGTAATATTAAAATATATAACCATAATATATAGAAAATTTAAAAATTAAATCAAAATTATATAATATATGAATATAAAACTTACCATCCAATATCTCCACAAACAAATTACATCTCAAACATACAAATACTCAAACTTCTTTTTGTTATCAATTAATATAAACTTTGATCATATTTTTCAAGATATGATATTATTTTAGTAATAACTTAAAATTCTTTAGGGATAAAAATATCATTTTTCAACTCCATAGATTTATCTTTTGAAAATCTATTACAAATTAATACTATTGAACTTTCTATACAAGGCAATCGTAATAATTGTTGTGTTAATGCTTCATCCAAATTTTCAAAATCCACCAATCAAATGCTTTATTAAAAAACTACTTCGCCTTTAGTACATAGAAATTCAATTGATTTGATTTTTCTATCATCTCCATGATTGCAATCATATTTTTTGATGTGATATAATAATTCTTTTGTAATGTTAAAAAGCTGCATTCTACATTTTTGATAGTAGTAAGTTGTTCTACTTTAAAAATAATCCAACTCTTATTTCAAAAATTAACTTTGGAATAATTAAATTTTTACTTTCTTGATTTTTTCAATGCAAGTTTGTAATGTTCATCCAAATAAGGTTTTTTGTTTGGAATTTCATATTTATAACACTTGTACTATGTCATATTATTATTGCACTATAATCCAAGTTCAAATTCTTTTGTTTCTTCTCTATTGTAAGAAAATAAAATAAATCCCTGCATATACAAATAAATCATTTATAACTTTGATTTAAAAATTTTGAATAAATAATATATTTTATAACATATTACATGTATTCTACATAATATATTAAAAAAATAATTGAATTCTACAAATAAGTCCATCAGTACTTGTAAATTGAGAACCTTGATTCATGTCTCTTCTCATTCTCAACTAAACAAAGTAGGATTATCTGCTACTACAAACCTTAGATTGTAATAATTTTTAAGCTTTCATGTAAATTGAAAGAACCAACACAATTTTATGTAACAATTGCATATTCTATAAATTCAAAATATTGTCAAATTCCACAAATAAATTTATTAATACTTACAAATTATGAACCTTAGTTCATAATTTCTTTCATGCTTCTATTCATTGTCAATTGCATAATTTAGGATTACTTATTACTACAAATCTTGGATTGTATTAATTTTCAAGCTTTCATATAAGTTAATGAAACTAACACAATTTTATATAATAATTACATATTCCACAAATTTAGAATGTTATCAAATTTTACAAATGAATTTATCAATATTCATAAATTATAAACCTTACTTAACATTTGCTCTCATATTTTGTCTCATTCTCAACTACACAATTCAAGATTACTTGCCACTGCAAACCTTGGATTATAATAGTTTTTAAGCTTTCATGTAAGTTGAGAGAATCAACACTCTTTTACAAATAAATAATACATTCTATTCAATTTAAGGCAAAAAAAACACAAACAAAGCCAAATATACGTAATCAACGAATAATCCAAATAAAGCAAAAAAATATAAAAAAAAATGTGTAATAAAAACTTAAAAACTTAAAAATAAACAAAAAATCCACATTTTCTATCAATCTCACTATTGAAATCCGAATGACAAAAAAAACCTAAAAAATCTTTTGAAAACAAAAGGCAAAAGGATGACATAAAATAAATTAATAAATAAACGGACACACAAATATCCAACCTAAGAGGATGGAAAATCAAATGGTGAAGACACACACATATCTAATCTCTAAGTAAAAAGAACCACATGTCATAGATAAAGGCAATTTAGAGGTAGGAAGGAGTGAAGCAAATGGCATTGCAATAGCAAATCCAAAATCATACTTGAAATTGACAAACTTGGCTCAGTACTTTCACATTGTATTTACAAAGATTACTAATGTAATTTGAGCAATTGAGCTTGAAGACTTTATTAGCTTAAATGTGTACTTTATAATTATGAAGAGAGATGATGCAAATCTATTCTAATACAAGATGCGTACCTTTCTTCATCTAACTTGAAAACAAAGACTAGCAATCATTAATAATAATAAAATACTAAATCTACAACCAGTGATTAAATATTGAAGACAAGACTGATGTATTGGAGCTAATTAGGACTCTATACAAATTCTACTTAATAGCTACAAAGACCATTCATAACTTATTCTTCTAATTTACTAAAATATCTATCTATCAAATCTAAAGCATTACTCATCAAAATCTTATCTTTATGCCCCTTTCTTCTAGTACAACTACAAGTCAAATGCTAATTATTTTTTATCATCTCCCAATACAATTAGTAGGAAAAAAATAATGCACATATTTCCAAGTAATATGTAGAAAGAAGGATTTAGAAAGTTCTGTTGCTAAGAAGATCTCATTGGTACTAATCTTAGCTTTGATAAACCTAGTTCATCAATGCTAATGCAAAATGATAGAATTAGATATGATTTATTGGCATTGCAAAGGAAAGTGAAGGTTGATGATGACACCACCAAAAGAGATGAAGAATATGTGGTGGTAGGAAAGAGAGCAAGGATGAAACATGATGAAGAAGCACAAACATGGCAAAATAAAAAAAAGGTGATAAAATAAAAGATATGGTGATGAATGAATAAAAGAAGAGAGAAAGAAGAAAAGAAAAATACTCTCATGCACATACACACACATAGAGATATATACAAAGAAAGAAAGATATGAAAAATTAAAAAAAAAAAAACAAAACACAAAAAAAAAAAAAAAAAAAACAAAACAAAAAATAGCCCTACATGCATTTGTTGATGGAATGATCATCACAAGTATTTATATACAAACACACACAGTAAAGATGACATCAACAAAGATTGGCAAAGACAAGCACTCTTTCTCCCTACTTCAAACTTCATATCTTCTCATCCTTGCCTCCCGTCCTCCTTTATATCCGCCTCCATGGAAACCTTAATTGACCTTTTTATTTCAACCGTGAACATTGGAATTTGTCTTTACATTTTATTAATTCCATTCTTTATTTTTAAACATAGATCTCACTACTTATAATATTAATGCATATTTATACTTGTACTTATACATTCACATCAAATTGTATGTTTAATAAAAAATTAATTATAATAAAATCTTAAATCTATAACTAAAGATTAAATATTGAGGAGAAGATTGATCTATAAAAGCTAGCCAAGATCCTACACAAATTCTGGCTAACAGCTGCAAAGATCAATAATTCTCTATTCTTCTAATTCACTCAAAAACCTACCTATCAAACCTAAAGCATTACTTCTCAAAATCTTAGTATTTTTTCTTCTTTTTCTAATACTACGATAATTCAAATATTAATTATTTTTTGCACACTCTCAATTCAATTAGTAGCAAAGAATGATGCACATATTTCCAACTAGCATCAAAGAAAAAGGATTTAGATAGCAGTATCATAAGATGCAAAAGGTCTCGATTGCTATAAGGATCTTTTTGGGACTAATCTCAGCTTTGATAAACCTGGTTCATTAATATCAATTGAAAATGAGAAGATTAGATATCATTCATCAATGTTTAGAATTTAAAGTTTTAGGATTTAGGAGTTTAGGATTTAAGGTTAAGATTTAGGATTTTAGATTTTAAGATTTAGGCTTTAAGGTTACATTTGTGTCTCCAAAAAATAAGCATATTTTTTTAGGAATTTTGAGCTAAAATACCTTCCTATTTTCAATGATTGTGGATCCAATGATCTAATTAAATTTACTTATGTTGTTTTCATTTGATAGATATAGATTCTTTGATTTTTGAAGATATAATTGACTTTTTTATTGGTGATGAACTTCAATATTTTGAAATGACCAATCCTTCTATTTTAGAATAATGTGAATCTAGTAGTGTATTTAGTTTTTATAAAAACTGTATAGTTTGGATGATATCAAGGTTTTAAAAAACAATTAGGTCAGTAATTTCTTATATTTTATGAATTTTGAAACTTCCATGTGAGCTACTCTCATAATTTTGATGGTTGTGATTTTAATGGTGTAAAAAAATTTACTTATTCTATTTCCATTTGAAAGATATAAAAGATTTGATTTTTTATTATTTAGAATTTAGAATTGAGTAGAATTTAGCATTAAGGATTTAAGATTATAAGGATATTCCTGATTTTGTCACAAACATATTAGTCCTAATAATTATCTAGATAATAAATATAGATAGAAGTTAAAATACATAAATATCATAATATCTTATAGAAAGCTTCCTAAAAGCTTCATAGACGTTGCTTTGCCTTTATACATGTCTATAGGTAATTATTAGTTTGAAGACTTGGCCAATAAGGAAGCCACATGTCAACATATTGATGACTTGTAGTATAAGTTGGACATATGGCTCAAACCTAGGAAACTTACCTTACAAATTAGACATGTGTCCTGGAAATCGGACTTATATTAGAGGTCCTATAGCATGTCGCTACATATTCCTTAGTTAAGTAGTATATATAGAAGCAAGAGCGAGGCCTTCTTCACTCTTATGAATTAATTTCTTTTATTTAGTGTAATTTCAAGAGTCTTATGTTTTCTAGTCTTTGGCAATAGCCATTCCAATTCTTCCTTGAATATACATACTTTCTTCTATTTTGTCACTTTCTTTTTGACACAGATTCTACAAGTTTATGTATCTTCTTTCAGTTTCTGTTCTTGCCAAATTGACAAGAATACATATAGAATTTTAAATTTTTGTCTTTTTTTGATTAACAGTGGATTACTCCTTTTCTCTTCATAAGACATAAGCATGTTAGAAATTGTAGATTATCCTCTTTTAAACTAATATTATTTTTAGAAAAAAAAAATCTTGATTCTTGAGTATTATATTTTGTGAGAATAGACACCTTTCTTTTCATTGTACTAGTATGGCAAAGCTTGATAAAATAAAGAATACAATGGCTCAAATGGAAAAACAAATGAGAGAGTTAATGCTTGCAATGCATCAATTCAATCTACCTCCATAATGAGCAACAAGATTATTAGGCAATGAAGATATAGAGATGGTTGGAGTTGCTTCAACATCTATACCAAGTCATACTATTACTCCTACAATGGAACATCATTTAAGTTATAAGGAACCAAAAATTAGATTGATTGATAAGTTTAATGGCATAAGATCTAAGTTTCGAAGATTCATCAATCAAGTACAAATGGTGATTGAACTACAACCTCAAAGTTATCCAATTCAAAGATCAAAAGTCAAATTTATCAAAACATTACTTTCGAGATCTACTTTATTATGATTTTCATCATTTCTTGAATAACATGATCCAATATTAGATAATTTAGGAAGCATTCTTAGTAGAATTTTGATCTGTGTATAGAAAACATGATGCAATCTATATTGCAACCAACAAGATTTACATCTTGTAATAAAGCAATCGATCAATGACATTATACGCTTCACAATTTTGACAATTAGCGATACATATCAATTTCTCTACGAATTACAATATGAATTAAAGAAATTAATGCTCAATTTACTTGATCCTCAGAGATTGAGTCAAGCAATTGAATTTACTATGAAATATGATAAAAGACTTTTGAGTTTCGATTTGAGAATTGCACAAAGAAACTTCAACTTCATTATAATTCAATAATGATACCAACAACTTCTCAATCTAAACATTTAAAAATAAAAGATATGTAAATTGACATAATACGTTTTAAACTTCTTATCGAAAAAGAAAAGACTCGTCGTTGTCAAGAAGGACTATGTTTATATTGTGGAGAAACTAAGCATACTACTCAATATTGTTCAAAGAAATGATGCAACTACAAAATTAGGAATATTGCTGTCATTGATGAAAACATGCCAAAAAATAAATTTATTCAGCTACAATGAAAATTGTGCGGTTGGAATCTTGAACAATTCCTAATAAAGGTCATATTCTTTTTTCAGGATCTTCTCCTTGTTTTACAATAAATATGCATTTAGGATCTAATAATCACAAAGATTTTACCTTAATAGATTCAAAAGCCTCAGCTTGTTTTTTTAATAAAGAATTTCTTAAAAGTCATAATATACAATTAGTACAAAAAACTAAATCCGTACACATAGAAATCATAGACGATTGTCCATTATTGAGGTAGAGAGAGTTTGCTTCAAGAAACCAGTGGGCTCTTAGCTATCACTAATTGCTCAATCAAGCTTCAAAATAAGGGAAGTCCTAAGTTTATATATAAAATTTTCTTACTACCTTTGATTTGGATGCATTGACTTCAATCCTCTATAATATCTTCATCCAAACTCCAAATTCATCAAATAATCTATAAAAAATGTAGCTGAAAAAGTGCTCTTTCCAACCCTAGTTGTCAATCTTTCATTGCTCTCTGTAACCGTATGTTATGCTCCATAGAGTGATAGTAGGTATGAAATTGATACCTTAACTTTGAGTGCCAATAATTCCTTCATTAAAATTCAGAATCACACAAAATTTATTTAAAACCCTAAATTTGATGATCCTAGCCTCCAAAGCTGGAATGACTTCGAAAGAAAAACCCTTATCACTAATAAAGCCTCAGGCAGCCTCTTGGAAGTCCATTCGACATAGCCTTCAACCAATAGGAATGAAGATCTCCATTCCTTGCCTTTATTCAACCATGCCTTATTTTCATCCCTCCCAATAAGCCTCCTATTAGTTAAAAATTTCTTCTTTAGGCTCTAATCTCGTCTCAAGGCTTCATACTAAATATTGAGGTCCTATAATTGTTTTGAAAGGCTATAATCAAAAAAGTTAAAATTCAAAATAAGGTTTTTCAAATCCACTCTCTTAAAATTAATCTATTAATTATTCTAATATACATCTAGATTTATTAATATATAATATATTTTAATTAATTTTTATATACTATAAGCTTTTATAGTATGATATCCACTCCCTCCAAATTTGCACATCCTTCGGCATGTGCCAATTTCATCATCTCTATTTTCTTCATCTTCATCTCTTTGTACATCTTCTTCTTGGTCTAGATATAATATTTCAAAATTTGAAAGAATATTTAGAATAAATCTGCAATCTCTTTTTTTAAATGCCTTGATCCACTTCTTAGCTATAAATATCTTCAACATTGCATCTTTCAACTCACAAAATATATATGTTTGATTGTGTTGTATTGTTGCAACTACATATGACTTAAACTATCTTTAAATAAATTTCTTCTATGTGTCATATTAATCGTCTAAAATACCATTAGAAACTTCTATTCATATATCTTCCATAATATTTGATACTCTCAATATATATTTTTGGCTGATATGAATAGACCATTTTTTCCTAATAAAAAGTCTTCTAGACATGATTTTTTTCTCAAAGTTATGAACAATCAAAGCTAAATTCATATCTTTAAGCTCTCCAAGCTTCACTTTTTTCCAAAATAAATAATAATAATCCACCTTCCTTTCTTTATCACATTTAAAGTTGTAGTTATTAACATAAAGAAGTACCATTGTATCCTTGTGAACCATCTTTTCATTTGTTATTTTTCCAACCACACATTCTTGAATTTGGATGGTCTGAGCTTCTTTTGTTAAGCCTTATGCTCCTCCATATTCAAATTCACCTTGATTTTGGATATATGTTGTATCTATAAAAATCTCTTTATTATTCATATTTATTCTAACAAATATTTGCAAAACTTCATCCTCCATTTTTTCATTCAAAAACTCTTCTATTTCTTCAATCTCTTCTTCTTGAACTTCATTAGAGCTAATTTCTTACCTATTTTTGTAGTCATCATTAATCATAGGATTATATTTAAGAGCAAATAACTAGTCAATCTCTTTTTCTTTATTCATAGTGACTTGAATATCCAATGCTTCTACTATAATAGCTTCAACTTTGGTTTTGCTAATATTATCTTTTTCCTTCACTTTTTCTTTCTACTGCCATTCCTTTGGTATTGATATATCTCCAGGATGAGAAGAAGAAGGTATCTTCATTAGTTTTTGTCTTTCATAAGCCTCTTTATTACTTGGAGATCTCTCCTTGCTTCCAAGTTCAACAACATCCTCCTCATGAATAGCTCTATCTCTTTTTTCTTTAACCATGGTATCATACAAATCATCATCATATTTTTCCTCACATAAATATTTTTTAATACTGATAGCAACAACTAGATCATTCTACCTAGTCATTTTCATCATAATTTCAACTCTTCTAATCACGACTTTTGTAGTAAATAGAAAACTAGCCTTTACTACTTTTTGTTCAACTGTAATAGAGTAAGACTTAGCTCTTTTTTCTTATATAGTATAATTCTTTTATATTTAATCTTCCACCAATTTCATCATGCCACTTTTTCCAAAATTAGTCTTTAAAGACTCATCTAATCTTCTAAGTCTTATCTTACTCTCTTTGAAATATACAATACTATCCTTGATTGCAATCTTATAACTATCACATTCACCACGCTTATGATTTGGATTGTCATATCTCATACATCTCTCCACAAATCTTTTATAGTCTTCAATTATCTTTGATGAGTTTGCTATTTGAGATTCCTTCAACTCAGTCATTTCCACGTTGAAATCCTATATGCCCTTGATCAACTCTTCAAGAGTATTATCTTTGATAGTCTTGATCATTTTTTGAGGTGGCACTAGATTCTCAGATGTAGGCATTGGTTTCAACCTTGATATTAAATTACAAGTCTTAATCCTTTATTGTTTAGGCAAAAGTTCCACTATCTCTTTTACTAGCTTTCAATTATTTATAAAACCTCCTTAAGATGTCTTATCTACTAGATGAAAGAGAAGCTTATCTTCCAAATATTCATTAGCTATTTACAAAAATAACTCAATTTTTCTTGTTTCTAATAGTTTCCTCATTTGCTATGATAATTATCTAAATTTAGTCTCAAATTTCTTGATTAATTTATTTGGAGCCATTTGATTCCTTGGCCTTCATTCATTCCGTTCCAAAAAATTATGTTTTGTCATCCTTTCTAAGTCATCCTTAAAAAATTCATCTTTCAAAAATTCTTCAAATTTCTTTCATGATAAAGTCTCAATATGTAACTCTTGCATCCTCTTTCTAATTTTTGATACCACTACCAAATCAAAGGTGGTAATCACTTTCATTTTTAAAACTTCATGGACCTCTATTTCACATGTATAAATCCTAAGGAACTTTTTGATGTTCCTCCCATCAAACCTTTCAATTTTATCTACTACTACTTGTAAACTTTGATCGTATTCTTATCCTCCCTATGCACCTATTGCCATTCTTCCATAAATTGAGTAAATGTCGTGAATAAATTATAAGCACCAATTCCTTCTGATAATCCAAACAATGGAATTTGATTTTTTATTTCAAAAAAGTATTGGGCTCTTTGCTGTCACTAATTGCTCAATCAAGCTTCCAAATAAATGAAGCCCTATATTTATATATAAAATATTCATACAGCATTTGATTTCGATGCACTGACTTCAACCTTCTATAAAATCTTTCTTTAAATTCCAAATTCATCAAACAATCTATGAAAAATAAAATTAAAAAAGTACTTTTTTCAATCCCAGTTGATAATTTTTCATTGGTATCTCTAAACATATGTTATGCCCTAAAAAGAAACAGAAGGTATGAAATTCACACCTTAACTTTGAATGCTAATAATTCCTTCATTAAAATTCCAAATCATACAAAATTTGCATCCAATTTGTATCCAAAATTCTAAATTTGATGATCCTAGCCTCCAAAGCTCAAATGACCTTGAAAAAGAAATAGTAATCTCTAATAAGGCTTCAAGTAGCCTCCTTCAAGTCCATTGGACATAGCCTTCAATTAATAGGAATGAAGATTTCCAATCTTTGCCTTCATCCAACCATGCCTTACTTTCATTCCTTCCAATAAGCCTCCTATTAGTTAAGATTTTCTTCTTTAGGCTCTAATCTCCTCTCAAGGCTTCATACTAAATATTTAGAACTTATAATTATTTTGAAAGGCTATAATCAAAAAAGATAAAACTCAAAATAAAGTTTCTTTAATCCACTCTCTTTAAATTAATTTATTAACTATTTTAATATACATCTAGATTTATTAACATATAATATATTTTAATTAATTTTTACATACTATAAGCTTTTATAGTATGACACCATTACCTTCTAAAGATGTTACTCATGAAATATTAACTATAGATGTAGTAATACATGGTCATAATAGTCACATAATTTTTAATATAGTTAGATCTTCATCTAATCTAGTCATTTTAAGTTTATCATGGCTAGAAAAATATAATCCTATGATAAATTGAATTTCTCGTAAACTTCACTTTTCTTCAAACATCATTAAGAATTTTTCTATTCAACAGAAAGCCATGAATCTAGTGTAGCCAAAATACTTGTAGGTGCAAAAGCTTTTTTGGATGGTGCAAAAGAAAGATCATCTTTTGTTAGTTATGCCACATCTATTTTAAATGATGGAAAGATTTTAAGTAAAATTCCAAGTCAATACTAAGATTTTTAAGATGTTTTTGAAAAAAAGAATGTAGATATTCTCTCGGAGCATTGTTCATATGATTGCTTAATCAATCTTAAAGAAAGAACTTAGTCGCCATTTGGTCCAATCTATAGTTTATCACAAAATGAGTTGGCTGAATTTAAGAAGTATATTGATAAGAATTTGGTCAAGAATTTCATATGCTATTCAAAATCTCCTACAAGAGCTCCTATCTTATTTGTAAAGAAAAAGAATGAATCATTGCGAATGTGCATAGATTATCAAGGACTCAACAAGATTACCATCAAGAATAGATATCTTCATCTTTTGATATTTGGACTTCTTGATCAATTAAATCAAGCTAAGATCTATACAAAAATAGATGTACGAAGTGTATATAATTTGGTTTGCATTAATGAAAGAGATGAATGGAAGATTACATTTCAAATAAGGTATGGATAATTTGAATATAATGTCATGCCTTTTAGACTCACGAATGCACTAGTTGCTTTTTAACATCTTATAAATGGTATTTTTTATGAATTTTTAGATGATCTTATTATTTTTTACTTAGATGATATTTTAATCTACTCTCAAAACATAAAAAAACATAAAGTTTGTGTTTTTTGTGTATTACAAAAACTTAGAGATGCAGGATTGTATGATAAGATGAAAAAGTATGTATTCCACACTATTCAAGTTGACTTCTTAGGATACATCATTTCAAACAATGGTTTAATGGTGGATCCTAAAAAGATTCAAACAATTATAGATTAAAAGATTCTAAAAATAGTAAGAAATATATAATACTTTTTGAGATTTGTTAATTACTATTGGATCTTCATCAAGAACTTTTTTCAAGTTGTAGCACCACTTACATGCTTAACTTATAAAGACAAGCTCAAGTGAAGTAAAGAAGCAAAAGCATCATTTGAAGCTTTGAAGAAAGCTTTTATTTCTATTCCAATCTTGCATTGCATCGACTTTTTCAAAGCATTTTTTATAGAAACAGATGCATTTGACTTTGGTTTGAGTGTAGTCTTATCTCAAATAGGAGCTGATAACAAACTTTATCTAGTAGCTTTTCATTCAAGAAAATTTTTAATAGCCGAGATTAATTATTAGATCCATAATAGAAAACTTCTTATGATCATGGATTCTTTTTAAGAATAGCATTATTATTTAGAAGGCACTTCAAGTTTAGTCAGCATACAAATAGATGACAAGAACCTTGAATATTTCATGTGAATTTGTGTTTTGAATTGTGGCCATGCTCGTTAGAGCATGTTTTTGTCAAGATTTGAGTTCAATATTACTTATTAGCCATGAGAACAACAAGGTTTATTTAATGTCCTTTTTAGACATTCTTATCTTACATCAAAAGAAGGAGAAGCAACTTTTGACGAACAAAAGATAATTTTATTGAAGTTAGAACAATTTCATCTCCAAGCAATAAAATCAACATTGATTTTTAATTTGACTTTTTTTGAATAGATCCAAGTAAGTATGTTCTTAAACCTTCTTGTTTATGATATTAAAAATAATTCTTCTAAGCCTCAAGATACTTTTAAGTTGGAATTTAAAGAGAACCTATTCTATTTCAAAGGATACTTTTATATTCTAGAAGGAGAAGCATAATTATGTACTCTTGAAGCTCGTTTTAATTTTCCTATAGTAAGTCATTTTGGATATAATAAGACTTTAGAACTTATATCCAGAGATTTTTAGTGGCCTCAACCATGAAAGGTTGTTAAAAAATAAGTGCAGACATGTGATGTTTGTTCACAATCAAAAACTCTTCATCATCAACCTAATGGACTCTTTCAACTATTATCTATACCAGAACAATTATAATCTTCTATTCTTATGGATTTTATCATGGTTTTTTCAATTTCAAGTTCATTTGATTCCATATTAATGATTGTAGATCGTTTCACCAAGTTGGCATATTTTGTAGTATGTACAAAATCTATCATAAGTTAAGGAATAACTCAATTATTCATTGAGAACATCTATCGCTATCATGAATTAGTAAGGGATATTATATCAGATAGACGAATACAATTTTTATTGAGATTTTGGAGAACTCTTTTCAAGATATTAAAGGTGGATATAAAACTATTTTCAACTTTCCACCTTCAAACTGATCGACAAATAAAATGGATAAATCAAGTTTTAGAGTAATATTTGAAGTGTATCATCAACTATGAGTAAGATAATTGAACAGTTCTTTTCGCGATTGGCAGAGATTTTTTTGTAGTAATTTGATACATTCTTTTATTCAATAAATAATTTTCTTTGTTAATTTTGGTTATCATCCATGATTTGACACTTTTGTCTTTTTAAAAGTTGATAATCCTATAGCAAAAGATATGGAAAATTGATTGTTAGAGCTACATACAACAATAAAAGCACAATTAAAAGAAGTTCAAGAATCAAAAAAGTGTTAGGGATATGAATCTCAAAGAAAGAAAATCCTTGATATACTCTCATGTCACTAAAGAGATCTAGAAAGTCACTTCAAAGGTTATATAATATTAACTAGACTAGTTATTATCAAAAATAAGATGACTAGAAAGTCTTGAAATAATATTAAAGACTAGAATGGCATTGACAAGAGTAAAGAAGGCTTTACTCTTACCTCTATATATACTCTTAACTATGAACTATGTGGCAATGTCCTATAAGACCTCCAAAACATGTTAACTTTGCTAGGTACATGACTTAACTTGTAAGGCAAGTTATCTATATATACGCCACATGGTTAGATTGTTCTACAAGCTACTATATAGAGTTAATTTGTTTTATAAGCTATCAACATGTGGTTAACTTTTTGGCCAAGTTTTCTACCTACAAACACATATAAAGTTAAAATTACATCTATGAAGCTTTTAGAAAGCTTCACTAAAAGTTTTTATGAAATTAATATATACTTACTTACTTCTATCTAATCATATAAGTAATTATTGAGATTAATGTACATATCCATGACATAAATCCCTCTTCTAAAGACGAATTCTACAAGGAGCAATTTTCATGTATTAAGGAAGTCCAAGATGTAGCAAATTATATTTGCCACATATTCCAATCTTTTCTCTTTTCAAAGATCGTTGATAGGCCTTCTCAGCCATTGATAGTGCCCTATGCCAGGGTAAAAAGACTACCTTGTTATTTGGTCATTGTTGAGGCCTTGATAACTTCTTTCAAATAAAATATTTGAAACATTATCAAGAGTTGTTTTTACCTCTAATAAAATCGCCAAACACTGGAAGTCTCTTCCAAGGTCGTGATATTAAACTCATTGTATCTTGCCATGTATTTGAGGAAGGACATGTTGTTCTTGAGGATCTTCATCTTCATTTCATTGTCTTGAAGGTTGTGACTATTACAATGTTTCATCTAATAAGACTACAAGTGAAAGCTCTTGAGTTGAATCTCTTGGTTGTTGGTTTTCCATCTTCTTAGTATCACAAATATACATAAGCTAAAAAGTAAGATAGAAGGTAGAATGTTATCTTATTTTGATCTTGTTTCTTTTATAGCAAAGATTTGCTATTTTTTATCTTGATTTTGATGGATTTTGTTGATGAAAAGCTTCAACTTTCTTTACTGCATTTACAAGATTCTTTGATGGCTACCATGTGCTTTTACTAATATCATATCCACACCAATGAACAAGATATTCCAACCTATTTTGGTGCCGCCTTGAGTCTAAGAATTCTTCCACCTCAAACTTTTGATTATTATCTTCTTTCCAAAATATTCATTGTCTTGTACAGCTTAATAAGGGACATGTAAAATATAGGATGGATCTTCATAGATTCGAATGTTAGAATAGAGTGAGTTTGCCTCAAGAAAGCATTGGGCTCCTAGGTGCTACTAATTGCTCAATCAAGTCTTGAGATAAGAATGACCAAGTTTGTGTTTTATATATATATATATATATATATAATACTTTTAGGAGCAATCAAACCAAATATATAAGTCTTAAGTTCTCAAAAATATCCAAAATATGATTATATATATATATATATATATATATATATATATATATATAAAACTCTAAATCCTTGCATATCTTTATCGGATATTATTTCCAAAATTTTAAAAATCATATCTTCTAATTTGACCATTCAAAAAAACTCAAATTTTACATGAACTACTGATATAATTTTTACAACTATTATAATAATTTCAACTACAAATTCATTGCGAATCTTAAGATATAATCAAAACCATAACAGTAGCTTCAAACCCTAGTTTTTATACACCTATATGAAATTTTCTTCTTATCTCAAAAATTAAGCACTCAAATGCCACAAAATTTATATGTATGGTTCTTCATACAATATTCTATCTTTTTCAAAAGATTTGAGTCCAAAATTCATCTAGAAACTCAAGATATGGCTCCCACCATTATTATGAATAAAATCACTTACTTACTGCCTTTGATTTGGATGTACTAACTTCAATCTTCTACAACTTCTTCATCTAAACTCCAAATTCATCAAAAAATATATAAAAAATATAGTCAAGAAAGTGCTATCTCCAATCCTAGTCACCGATCCTTTGTTCCTCTCCGTAAATGTATGATATGCCTGAAAGAGTGACAATAGATATGAAATTGATACCTTAACTTTGAGCGCCAATAACTCCTTCATAAAAACTCTAAATCATACAAAATTTGCATCTAATCCATATCCAAAAACTTAAACTTGATGATCCTAGCCTCCAAAGCTCGAATGACCTCAAAAAAGAAATTCTTATTCCTAATAAGGCCTTTGGCAGCCTATTTGAAGTCCATTAGGCATTGCCTTTGACCAATAGGAATGAAGATCTCCATTCCTTGCCCTTATCTATCCATGTCTTGCTTTCATCCCTCCCAATAAGCCTCCTACTAGTTAAAAATTTCTTCTTTAGGCTCTAATCTCGTCTCAAGGCTTCATACTAA
Source organism: Physcomitrium patens (assembly GCF_059467195.1). Taxonomy (NCBI): domain Eukaryota; kingdom Viridiplantae; phylum Streptophyta; class Bryopsida; order Funariales; family Funariaceae; genus Physcomitrium; species Physcomitrium patens. Next base: position 18,273,366 of record NC_143417.1, read on the forward strand.
ATATTTAGATCTTATAATGTTTTTAAAATGCTATAATTAAAAAAGATAAAACTCAAAATAAAGTTTCTTAAATCCACTCTCTTTAAATTAATCTATTAACCATTCTAACATATACCAATACTTATGAACATATTAAATGTCCTAACTAATTTTTACATATTATAAGCAATTACAGTACGACATTGGCAGATGTAATCAATAAGCAACATAATTGATTTATTCACAAAGAGAAAAAGGTTTCAGCCTATGATAGTTCAATTTATCACAAGACGAGTAGTCTTGATATTGCGATGAAGTTACCATACCTTACCACCTATATTGAATTATAGTTGCTCTTTGCGATATGCATCTATGTTAGTCTTATGTCATCCTTGAGCTTCTTTTATTTGTATATTCATTATTGCATGTAGCTCTGACAAATGATTTGCTAAATCTTCCACCACAAAATTAACAACTTTTGAAAAGTCAAAAGTATCAAGTCATAGATGATAACCATAATTATGACAAAGACCTATAAAAAATAATTTTATGTTTTAAAATTACATATTTAATAATAAGAATAAATCTACTTAATAAAAATGAAGATACATTGAAGATGCTCTCATTTTTTAAATTCACAATGAGGCATTACAAAGAAAAAAATTGATCATCAAATATAGATGCAGTTAGTCATTCAAAAAAGACTAAAAAAATAATGACCTTAACTATCAAAGGTCAACTAAAGCCACTAATATGCTAGAATCAATACCTCTTGCAAAGAAAAAGAGCTTGTATCGATAGCTTCTAGCAAGAAGCTAGTGTCGACATGAGTTGGAGCCCAATGGATCAAAGCATTTGATGTGCATTCCATCAAAGTGGTTACGAAAGAAATTTTGCAGTTGGTATAGTATAGTTGCTAACTAGTATGACTGTGGATATAGTTTTGGATTATGTTCGAAGGCAAACATAGATGCATAGGTGCAGAATCAAAATCTGGTTCCGACAAGTAGATCTATGTGTGAGTGTCCGATCCATTTCTCTTTTGCATTTGCATGCAATTCATTGAATCCTCCGGCTGCAATTAGTAGCTCCAAAAATCATTTTTGTCACAAAGCCACGTTGATGTAAAATGAACTAAAAATATTAAATACAATAAATCTATATTTGATGCCACAATTTTTGGAAGATAAAACTGTGAAATGATGAAGGAAATAGATATTGCAAGAAGCTAACTCAACTTGTATATTCGATCATTTCAGCTTACGAATAATTTCTTCTATAATTTTGCAAGAAATGAGTGGCAAATGGAGATCTATTAGAAAAACCCACCTCAAGTCAGTGGATTTTTTCAACTAGTCTTATAGATGAGGAGGCTCATAAATGACTTCTGTTCATCTACTCTCTTGAATCAGTATATATATCACTTTAGTAACATTCATTAAATAGTATTATTGTTGGTTGCTCCAGTATTGATACTTTTGTATGAATTAGACTAGCAAGTCAAGTTATAAGATAAGTATCTATATTGTAGTTTATCCTTTCATAGTTTATTCTTTCATAGTATTAAATTAGTTTCCTTGAAAAAAAATTCCTATCTATGTTTTATATTCTTTTTTAACTTTTTCTATCTTCCATTGTAGATTAGAAATGTCGAAGATAATCCTTATTCCAAATGAGGTTAAACTTGTAAGTTCTTCTAACTTACATTCATGAAAATACATAATAACTTACATTATTAAATCCTAAAAGCTTTGGAATCTACTTTCACTACTCCATCATAGCACCTTCTTGTAAAATAAGAAAGATTCTTATGATTTAGATAGTAAAGACTATGAAGACAAAGCTGAATGTCTCATATTTATATTCACAATGTCTATTATATCAAGTCTACTTGCAATTCTAATCGATTATTACAAAGCCAAGCATCTCTGAGATTTTTTGAAGGGATCATTCAAAAACGCTGAAAAAAACTGTAAGAGTGATTTTAAAAATATGTTTCAATTTGAAACCTTCTCTAAAAATATGAGAACTGAATAATAGTTCTCTCAATTTTGTTAAATTATAGAAGAACTCTCAACTCATATGTCTCATTGAAATATAAATTATAAAAGATTTGAAGTGCAGCAAGAATATTGGAGAAATCTACTTTGAATCAATGAATTTTGTCAACTATGTGTGTAGACAAGAAGGCTTGTGGATGGCTTTTATTCATCCACTTTCTTAAATGAATATATATACCACTCTAATAACATTCAATAAATAATGTTGTTGTTAGTTATTTCAGTATTGATACCTAAGTATGTATTAGACCAACACGTCATATTGTAAGACACATGCATGTCTCATAGTTTATCCTTTTATAGTTTATCCTTTCATAGTTTATTCTTTCGAGATCGTGATAATTTTTTCCTTGCTTCTATAATATATTGATGTCATTCAAAGTCGCTAGTAGCAGACATTAAATCTCTAACTATGGCCTATGACAAGATTTTTGATTTCATTGACATGTTAGTAAGTATGATTAAAGAGTGTACTAACCTTATACAATTACTTATTATTGTATAAATATGGATTAAGCTAATTTTATCAAGTATTTTGCCTATTGTTAAATTATTAAGTCAAAGATTATATGTGTTTGAATAAAGAATAATATTACATTTAAAGGCACCTTTTTGAAACATACCTTTATTAAAAATATTTCTTCCTTTCATTTTTATTTAGTGAATGTTTTCTTGACATAAAAAGCAGAAAAGCTTGCTGAATTAAATGACAAATATACAACAAAAATCATTTTTGAACTTTCTGTGCCACATTGGAGTTAAGTTGTGGAGATTTTTATAGATTGGAAAAAATTTCAAAAATTAGAGAAAAAATCTACTTGTAGCAATAAGATCTACGCTCTTTATATTTAATTGGTTGTAGACACAATCTCAAATCCAAAGGATTGCACAATCTCAACTCAGAATGATGTATTCAATTACCTTTAAAGGAAGCATGAGAAGAAGATTTCTCCTATTATTAAAAAAAAAAAACCTTAAAACAATAATAAAGTCCATTATGAAAAAAAAGAAGGGACTCAAGAGAATGAGGAGACAACAAGGCAGAGATATCCATCAAAGAGTTAATTTTCAAGCAAAAAGAGGTTCAAAAAATGCAAGTGTCGACGTCTTTGTGATTGTGGCTAGATTCCATAGTTAAAGCTAATGCAAAGACAAGAAAATCCCACAAAAAAGAAAAATAATCTCAAACAAATTGAAAAAGGTGTTATGTCAAGTTCAAAGCTAGAAAATCATCAAGTTTCTAAAAAATGAGTCGATAGAGGAGATAAAACGACAAGTCACTGCATACATTGTCACACATAATTGAAGTGTAATAATATCAATTTTGTCATATTATTCTAGTTAACTTATTGAGTCTATTTTGGAAGCATAATTTTTTCATGCATTGTGATTCCAACTTGTTATTCTAATCATGTTATCACACTGCAGTGGCTTTAGTAAATGCCAAATAATTCATCTTAAGCACAATCTTTGCTGCTCTCAGTTATGAATTGTCTTGAGCACCAAACTGTCTAATGTTGTTCAATATTACTTCATACTTGGCAAATTCATTCTATTTATCATGTATATATAATGTATTTGTATTGTATGTTTGTATATATTTACAAGATTGCTAATGCCACCACATTTTTGCTATTGCTACTACAACTTATTTTTATTAGCTTTTCAATTACTTTTTGGATAAAAAATAAAATTATTTTTACATAATTTGAAATATATACATTAAAAATATTAATAGGGTTTTTTTTTAATTCAAAAAAAAATTAGAAAATATATTGAGTTGGTGGCAAGTTGTAGTGGCAATAGTGAAATTTGTGATAACATGTGGTGAACAACAAACTGTGGTGGTAGTAACAAATATGTAGCGGCATTAGCAATAATTTATATTTAAATCTTATTTTACAGATTTTTTCAGGGCCATTTGAAGTCTTTGAATGTACGATATAAAATCTTTGTAGATGTAGAATACAAAAAAATTATAGAATTTATAAAAGATTACACAATTCAAACTATATTGCACTACATTTATAAGATTAACACCTTCAATAAAAGAAAAATTTGCATGAAATTTCTAATAAATTTGGTAGAATATCATCTTTAAATTAATATCAATAAAGTATCTCCCATCTACTATTTTATGAAAAAAATCTCAATTTATAATTATATAAATATATAAATATATATATATATATTAATAATAAATTTTAAAAATAATATATTTTATATTTTATTAAAATTTATTTATTTTATCTAAATAAAAAAATAATCCTTTTTATTAAAATTTCTTTTGACTTAACATAAGTTCACTTTAAAAATTTGTTGAATTGGTCCTTGAATCTTACGTTTTTAACTAAACATCGTTTATTTAATATTGATATTTTAAAGGTGGCTTGATCATGTAATTTTTTTTTATATTATCTATATATACTTAGAATATACTTAAAATCTACTTAATAAAGAAGACGATTTATTTTATTTTATTTTCTAATTGTATTTATGATCAATTTTAATTCAATTTATGCCATTTTTTATAAGAATTATTTTAACAACTAAAAAATTATTGTTTATTTGTAAGATTAATTTTAATTTATAATAGGCTTAAGAATACTTCAAATTTTAAAAAATCATTAAAATTTATAATTTTATTATAATTAAAAAATGATTTGATTTTTTCAGTTTAGACTATTTAACATTAAATAAATCAATGTCTAATAAAAAAATATAAATATTTTATCACGACCAAAATTTGTAATATAATACTTGCAAGGTATAAAGTGTGAAAATAGGAAGAAAAAAAAATCAAAAATTAAATATTAAAAATAAATAAATATATATGATAAAATAATAAGGATAGTATAAATTAAATCTTCTTAAATTATTAAAAATATAATAATTTTTTTAAAGAATTCGCATTGTGCTTTATAAAAAGAAAGAAAAATGAACAAATAATAGTATTCATAAATATAATATCAGATATTGTTGATTCTGTAAAGAAATTAATTATATTTAGCTCTTGATAACCGAAAAAAACTATAAGTTGTCATATGTAAAAACTCTTTTAAGGATAATAAATCAAAAAAGAAATAATAATAACAAAACCCAAAATCAAAATTCATAGATCATATTAAAAAAATTTCAATAAATTTATTAAAACTGATCCTACAAACACAATTCAAGATTGCTTTAGCAAAATTAAACAAAAAAATTAAGAAAATTTCTTCATTGAAAGAAAAAAAAAGAAAAAAAAAAAAAAAAAAAACCTTTATTATGTAATAAAATTATAATAACTTATTCTTAGTAGCTTTCAAAACAACCACAAACTTCAGAAGATAGTAAAAATAATATAATTTAAGTAATCTACCTATTTTTATAATTTATTTATTATTATTTTACTTTTATATTTTATGATTTTTTAACAATAAAAATAAAAAATTAACCATAGATTTGTAAAAAGTATAAAAGGATGTAAATTTAGTTTCTTCATAATCTAAAAAAACCAATAAAAATTTCTAAAAGGGTATATCAAAGAGCTACAAAGTTTCTTAGTTTAGTTTAATTTAAATTATTTTTCAAATTACTTATGCAATATTTTTTAATAAAATTTAAATATTCCAATTGTAATTAAATATTAGTTTTACCATCAATTCAATGTCTTTTTATATAAATATACTGTGAGAGTTACAATGTAAAAGTTGTAAACTTAAACTATGTAAATAAAATAAAATGGCCTTTAAGATAGAATCTTATATATTAATTACTTAATTTCTTTTTATTGGAGTAAAAAATTAAAATTTTAATAATTTGAACTTGTGAATGTAAAAATAAATTAAAAAATCAAGTAATGATTATAATTGAAGAAATAACAGACTAACAAAAAGCAAATAAAACTTATTGGTTTGTTAGTAATCTTTGATTCTTTGGATAAGATTCAATTTGGATGGGTCAATTATATGTCGCTGGATTAATTATAATTCACAAATATATCACCACCTGGTCTTCGACTTTCGCGTTTTCGTTTTCGCCCACTTTATACTTTTTCGTCCCTATGGACGTTTCGTTTCGGTTTCGTCGACGTCCCCGCTGAGCATCGCAGCCAAGCCTCGCTCGCTCTGCGCCTGCGAAGGAGGCGAAGATGCTTCCTGAGCTGGGCTTTTCAGATGGATCCGATTCAGTGACGCTGGTTTCGTAGCCAATTTGCGGGCATTGAATCTCAGGCTTGACGGAGTTTCGAAACCTACTTGAGACTTTCAGCCTTCATGGAGGCCCTGGAATCCTCTCGAATCTCTCGCATCTCAGCCCTGTCTTGCACACCAAGTTTCCTTCATCTTACTTCATCTCTGATAAATCCCTTTTCCGCTGCTCATGCCCACTCAACCGAACGCTTTCAATTGCTCTTCAACGTCTCAGTAGTTCTAATCGGATTCTCAATTGCTCATATAGGGTTGATCACTTTGCGCATATTCGAATCGCAGAGCTTGGTGGAGATCGTCAGGTTTCCTCAAGGTGGGTTTGGAGGGGGGCGGGAGCGGAGGAATTAAGGGGATTGGTCGGTGTTGGGTTTTTGTAGCGGGCTGCGGAATCGAGTTTAGAGTCGGAGATGGAGTTTCCCGATTTGGGACTGCATTGCAGCGAGGAGACGTGCCATCAGCTCGACTTCTTGCCTTTTAAGTGTGATGGTTGCCGCAAGGTATGGTGATGAATTCCTCTAGTGTAGAATTGTCTTGAATTCAATTCTTATCCGTATTTCTTTATTTTTTTTGTCCGGAATTTACCGGAGCTGATGGTCTCGGTGTTCAATCCCCACTGGCAGGACTTTTGCCTGGAGCACCGGGCCTACAAGGCACACAGCTGCGCGAATGCGAATCACAAGGACGTCAGCGTTCAAATATGCCCTGTTTGCGCAATGAGTGTGAAGACCGTGTTTGGAGAAACCGTCGGGCTCACAATGAAGAAACACCAGCAGAGCAAAACCTGCGACCCAAGGAATTACGTCAAAGTGACCAAGAAACCAAAGTGTCCCGTGCGGGGATGCCGCGAATTGCTAACCTTCTCCAACAAATACTGCTGCAATTCTTGTCAGAAAACTGTGTGCCTTCGACACAGGTTCCCTTCAGATCATGCCTGCGGGATCGCTCCAACCAGAGCGACAGCGCAAATTGCCGCAGGATCGAAGTTCCTGGCGTCGTTTGCGTCACGACATTCGGACATGCATTGTGGCGCCGAGAGCAACCGGATGGCGTCGCTCTACATCTCCGAGAAGAGAATCGACCAGGAGAAAACGCCCACGGTGAAACCCTAATTTGATTCCGAAGCAGCTCTTTGTACATATGTCGACGTAGAACGATGCCCACATGAATTTTTTGGGTATTCGCTTCTGATCGTTGGTTTTTGGCCTCAACGAGAAGCTCGGGGTAACGATGATTTAGGATTTTATTGTTGCCCAATGTGCGATATAATGCGCTAAATCGACATAAAAAAGGATTTCCATCACCTTTTCAGATCATGTTGAAATCTGAACTTGGTGACTTGTAAATTCAAATGTTTCCACAAGGGGAACTTTAATCTAAATTTATGACTTTTTAAGAGACAAACATGTGTTCTACTTTAAATGCTTGAAAAGGTTGTATGTGTAATTAGTAAATGCCATTTTATAAATGGTATATTCAATATTGTAAACTTAACCAATGTAACTTTAAGTGAGTATTTAATATCATGTATTGTAAATTCTATTTCATTTTCTAATTTTATCAAAAATTAAAAAATAAACAAAAAACAAAAGGTTCTATACTCAAATTTGAAGAATTAATTTTTTCTTTTGCAATTTGCAATTTTTCATATGGCTTGTCAAAATTAAAAGAGATTTAAAAAAATAAATGATGATCAAATTAGTAAAGTAATTTAATTGAATAATGTGACAAGAATACCAAAATATTTTTAAGTGTTGCTTGCTCAAAAAATATATATATAAAGTTACTAAAATGTAATGTTAGACATCATCATTAGCTTAAAATGTTTATATTCTATTCTAAATTTAAGTAAAAACCAAAATATATGAAAAAAAAATAAGTTATATGTATGTATCTTAAAATGTATAATATGGTTTAGATATTTTATTTATTACTCTATTTACTGAAGAATTTAATTAAGATATTAAAAATTACAAATATTTTGTTTGTATCTCTTTTTAGAGCTTTCTTCATTCTTCTATTGCCACATAAAGTTTTATAGATTTTTTGAAATTATTTTTGTAATTTTACAAAAATTAAATTATAATATTTTATTTAAACTTTTGGAATAGAAGTGTACATAAAAAAAAGTTGTATCTATTCTTTAATCTTGTGATTTCTTTACTTTAGTCTTTGCAGTTCTTCATTTATATACCTATAATATTTTGGCACAATTATCTTTTTTATTTTGGCACTTATTAAAACTTTTAAATTTTACTTTACTTCTAAGTTATTTTGTTATGTGATTTTAGAATTATGTATTAGGACATTTAGTCATGTTTTTAGAAACCACACAATAAGATAAAATATTATAATATTTATGTTGAAATACACTAAGGTATTATAATTAATAAAATATGTAAATTTAAAAAAGGACTTGGTGTGATTAAGAATAGTCTTGGTTTTAATTCAAAGATAACTTCTACTTACAACATTAGTAGTTAATTAATTAGATATTTCAAAGAATAATAAAGGGATATTGAATTACTTCTTTTTATATATATATATATATATATATATAATTTTTGAAGTATTTTTTAAAATTCTTTAAAAGAGTTTTGCATAAATCTACACACATTTAACAATACTTAGAATATTCTAGAGGAAATTAAGTATCCTTCCAAAAAAACATATATTATTTTAACAATACTAGAAAACTAATTTATTTTCTTAATTTCACATATGCTTTTGTGTATATATACAACTTAGCTATAATGGTATTTTATATTAGTATCATATAATTAATAGTATTAATATTATTTAATGTAATTAACAATGTGCTTAGTTATTATATTTAAATATTTTTTTTATTATTTACAAAACATATATATTGATTGAAATAGATATTTTAATTTTAAGATATATTAATTTAAATGTTTTGTATGTATGTTTGTATGTATGTATTAAACCATTTTTTTATGAGATAAAAAAAAAATAAGAAAACCACACAATTTGTAATACTAAAGCCATATTTATTAACTATTATAAAACTTCTTCAATACTTTTTTGATTGCCAAATTTATATTACTTCTATAAATGCGTGTTATAATGAGAAAAGCTGAAGTTTTTGTACAAGTTGTATAAAAACTCAAGTTTATATCACATTGCTATTACTTGCGAAAATGAAAAGACTTAAGGACAAATTCAATTATATTAAGAAAAAGATTAATTTTTAAAATTCATATAATAATAATAGTAATAATAACAACAAAAATACATGTCCTAAAATCTAATACAATTAAATAAGTTTTGACTAATAAGAAACTACCACCAAATTGGATATTAAGGGTAATGATCATTCGTACGAGATGTTCATCTCAACAAAGAACTTGACCATGTCAGAAATTCTTTGGCAAAATTATAGCTTTTGATAGCCTAGAGGTGATGATACAAGCCTAAGGATAGAACCAGCATAAAGGTAAGATTATTTTAAAGATAAAGTAGACCAACATTAGTTCCAAAAAAGATGTAACATATGAAATCAATGTTGTATTCATAAGACAAATAAATATGAATACAAGTAGCTAATCAAGTGCCATCAGCTAAATTTGAATTTTAAACTTTTTTAGTATTACAAACCATCTATCTATATCTAAGAGAATCTTTGGCACATTTCCATTTGATATAATATAAATTAATTATTCAAAGAAAATATTCTTACCTTATTGACTACTTGCTTGTCCATTGCTCTTAATTTGACAATAATGAGTGGGTAAAAGACAGGATATAAAATCCATTTTATTTCAACATCAAACTCAACATTATAGATGATAATCTACACGACAATATTTAGTCTTGAAATTGAGTTTTATGAAGAGTTTTGCAAACAGTATATACATGTATATATATATTTACCAACAAAACATGTCAGAAAATTATTAATTTAAATCCATATTAAAAAAGAAGATTGACAGTTAGAAATAAATGAAAATAAATTAAATGAAAAAATATATTAGTTTTAATATGTGGAATTATAATACATTAAAATGTATGTATAGAATTTTAATTTCTAATAACAATAAAATATAGATTTTTTTTTTTTTAAAATCATGAAATATATATATGTATATAATTATGTTGTTTTAAAAACCTCTCTCTCTCTCTCTCTCTCACACACACACACACAATAAGTATATGTATATATATATATATATATATTAAAAAAGATTCTATTCATAATAATAAAAAAAAGAATCATTAGATTTTATTAAATACTTTTCTGACCACCTACAATGTTCCCACAAATGTAAGTAATGTATTAATGGTGACGCATCAAAAATTTCATATCATTAATATTGTTTGTTGTAAATTAGAATGCAAATTACTTATTTGTAAGAATGACTACTATATTGATTCAAAAATATACTAAGACAATTGGCAATGAGACCTTAACACCAGCTGCATCAAGTTGTGATGTTTGAGCACTATTATTTTTAGCTAGAATTTAAGGACAACAACTTAAAACGAATAAAAAATGTTGGAACAAGGCCCTCACCAACTTCTTAGATGAGATGCATTACAGGGACTTCACTGGAGTTTATCACAAGTGCCAAAGCACAAGCTGCAACAATGAAGACATAGAAATGAATGAAACTGTGGTATCACCAGATGCAGTTTTTCCCAAATTCCTTTAGAGTAGCACTATTTGTAACTTTCCTATCCGTTATCAACAACTTCGTAACCATGCACACGATTGTTCATGTTTATCATACTCTGCAAAGAACCGTGTGCTGCATGGTGCACAGCAGCTTCATTTCATTGCAGAGACGACGCAGGACGAAGGGTTGCACAGTGTGGCACATAATGAACCCGCTGTGGTCCAAGTGCTGAGCAAAGCAACACAAGCGCATCGCAATTGTTGACAAATGCTGATGAGTTTCAAAGATTGTGCAATCCTACGATGGAGTTTAACAAGCACAAATCCTATCACCGCCATGGACCTGCTTTGCTCCTCCCTGCCTGGTGATTTCTGTACTTGTGGCTGCCCACTTCCAGCGACTTGGTCATCACATCACTTGAATTGGGCTTCTAAGCTGCGCGAGCTTATTTGTCTCACTAGTGTCCTGGGTTTCGCTCTTCCTCGACGAACCATTACCCATTGTTGAAACGTGCTTTTCGAGCAGCCTGTAGACCATAACCTTCATCTAATCAATACTTGCCCCCTGTTCAAAATTCAGCTCATCACGCAGCTCTGGATATCGTTTGGACCACGCGCACGGCATTTTGTATACGTGTGATCGCATCATGCGCTGCGGTATTGGGTACTTCTCACTAAGTTCTAAATATTCCAAAACTAGTGACGGCTCATTAAGTGCGCCTTCCCTGCTCAGCTCCACCAATCCCCCAGTGACAGCATCCACAGGCCTCATCCTGTGACCGCTGAATAGAGCAGGGTTCTCGAGTAAAGATTCTGCATACAGCACGCCATCTACACCGGTCATCCTAATGCACTCATGCACATCTTCAAGCCACCGTATGTTGCCGTTTGCCAGCACTGGGATGCGAACAGCTTCTTTTACTGCTTTGATCGCTTCCCAGTCCGCCCTGGTAGTTCTACCATCCTTTTGATCCCGTGTACGTCCATGAACACCCAACAAAGAGCAACCGGCATTCTCCAGCATATGAGCATAGGCAAGCGTGTCTTCCAAGTCTGGAAATGTGCGGATTTTGCATGAAACAGGAGTTGTCAGACTAGACACAAGCTGAGTTACCATTGATTGAATCAAAGGAAGGTCATCCATAAGGAAGGCTCTGTTAAAACCTCGCTTCGCAACACGTTGAGGGCACCTGCTCGAGAAAAGTATTAAAAATCTCAGAAATGTTTCCAAAGCAGTTGAAGAACCAACGCTAATCTTCTCTCTCTCTTTCGATACATACACACACACACATATATATATATATATATATATACGCACTCTTATTAACGACACCCTAGTCAAGGAAGATCCGACCAAGAGCGACACGAGAGGGTGTAGATAAGTACCCTAAATTTATGTCAAAGTAATCGCAGTCTTCTTGCACAAACATGGCTGCTTTGACCAACAATTTCGGGTCATTCGCACCAAATTGTACGAAGAGGGCGATCCTCCTGCCATGTAACTATAAGTTAACGCCCTTGATAAAAGGCTCAGGTAATCCAAAAGAACAAGTCACCGGAATCACAACTGTGATCACATCGATCCTAATCAATAGAAACCGATCGCCCTTCTTAAAATTAGCAATAGCGTGAACACCGACCTTATGTGCAATTTTGTGTGCAGATGTGCAGAATAGGGATTAAAATTGGCAAAAATTTGAAGTGTTAAAGATGCTTTCCTTTCAAGCAGCGTGTATAACCACCGGGTGTAGAAACAAATGAAGCGACTTACTGGACATGTGGTGAACTCAACTCGCCTGTATCCCGGCTGCAGTGCAAATGGACGAGAATGAAACATAGGTGTGTACGCTGCAGTGGCACCGTACTTCCGGCACAGCATCCTAAACGGCAGCTCACTCTGATCCATCATGGGAGCTACTATCAACTTGGGTGCCCCCAGCTTATTCCAATGATCCCAAGCCTTCTCTAAACTCGACAACGCCGCACCACCACTTTCCCCATTTAAATTCTTTGCCGAATTTGCATCTGCATTAACACTACCATTCATCAACTCCAGCATACCCTCAATTGCAATTACCGAATGTAACCTCTTTCACATATGCACAAGAGAATCACTAGAAGCCACAGGTGCCATATCATTCCCAGGAATCCGTGAAACATTTTCACTACTAATCTTGTTTTTCAATATTGTAGCACCAGCTGGTTTCTTCTACATTTGATACTCGCGCCTCTGAATAAGAATCCCTAGAGTTGACGTCATTCATAAAATCTCCTCCCAGGAAGCTTTCTTTTCCTGCGGCTTCCGCGGCCGAAACTAGAATCCTGTCTGTAGGAGAGCTTCTACAAATAAATTTGTCTCCACAGGAGACAGATTGACCTGCGACATTTAAACCTGACTTCCAAGCCCAGTTACCATTCAGTCTCAAGCCATTGGCAGACGGGCACGTAGACACTTGCACGCACACGGACCTATTCAAGAGAGAACCACAGTACATGATTTGAGACAAATTCGCACGATCGAATCTTTTTCGGTAAAGAAAGACATAGCAAGTGATTATGATTTTTACCTCACATCTCAGTGGTTTTTAGTCGGAGAATCATCATATTTCCTGCGACTCGCAGGTCATTCATAATGCTGCACATAAATGTGTTGAAGCAGGCAAGCGCCTACAGTTGGTCCACGGCGCTTACAAGTGCTCGTCAAGGTAGGATTTGTCAGATTTGCCGTTTTCACACCCAGCTAACTTCTCACCGTGCTGCTTAATCCTAGTAGCTGCGGAGCATTAATGACCCAAAAGCAACTCACACTTACAAGAGCAAAGCCTGAGATGTAGCCTTGATTGATTCCTATGATTCGAGGCATCTGTCGACCTTTTGCTGGAAAAAGAAGGGGGTCTGAATGAAGGAGGGTGAGCACGGTGTGCTAAGACATGGCTCCCAACATGATTTGGTGACACCCATCTTTATGAGCACTCCATTTAAACTCTACCCCCTTCTCGGCACTGATGTTTTCCAGTGACGTCATTCGCTTTGACGCAACAGAGGGAACACTCAGTCCAAGCGATGAAAACCCAGCCGATGTGTAAACTTGGCCCGGTGAGGGGGGCGGGGAATAACCAATCTGTCCTAAAGATAGAGGTTAAGCATGACTAATTGATGAAGGCAAAGTTTTTGTACAGCTAAACGTTTAAAGAATGTAATGCAGGATAAGACACAATTCTCATGCAATGATGCAAGGTCTAACTGGGAAAGTGAATGGTGACCGTCGACCTGTGGCAGAGTTGTCTTGTTGCCTGTCCTGGGAGCTGCGCATGGATCCCGTCCAGTGCAGTCCATAAGAAAATTACTTTGGTCTCTGTCAGCGAGTCTTTGTGTGTGGTCCTCCCTGGTGGTTGTTGCCCCTGAGCTGAGCTGCACAGAACTAAGCGTGGTACTTTCTCTGAGAAAATCACAGCGATTTCTAATCCGCCAGACCTGATGTGTCACACACCTTGATCTCGACTTTTGTTACCCACTCGTTCCCTGGGTTTTTTTAACGTTTTCCTCACAGGTAAATGTTAGGTTTCAGGGATGGGTAGAGCCTGCCAAGGTCTGTGATTCAGTTTACGGTATGATAAGCTAAAATTAAGGTTTATCAACTTGTGGTTCAGTTTACGGTATGATAAGCTAAAATTAAGGTTTATCAACTTGTGGTTCAGTTTACGGTATGATAAGCTAAAAGTAAGGTTCATCAACTTGAAGTAATGGGCAAACCGTCGATTTGGCTCCGCTGAGACGGCGAAACAAGAATCTGCTTTATCGCAGACATTCCGCCTAGCAATAAGCTCAGTTTCCGACGTAACGTAACTTATATAAGTAAGCGATCTGCGTAACCAATCGCAAGGGGCTGAAGAGAGCAGTATGATGGACAGTTTGGATTATAGCATCCTTCAGACGAGTGTGTGCCGTTCGTGCTTCTGAGTCAGAATCTGAACTTCCAGACAGTCCTTGGTGCACGGGGAGGAATTTGTGAAGAACAGTCTCGGGATCCCTAGTGCCAGTGAGTAACTTGCAACTTACAAGTCGACTGTTACTTGTGGCTTGGTTTTAAATTTCAAACAGGTGTTTCGGAGGTCATTCCACTGAGTCGATCTTTGATTGAAGGTACATCTAATCAAACATTGACAGTGCTGCTGCTACCATAAAGTACAATTCAGTTTTATAAAAGACAGCACTTACACTCAGATTTCGGCGACTGTTCCGAACTAGGTTCTAAACTCTATGGTCATGGAGAATGAAGATGCTTATCGTCAGAATACATTGGACTTGCTGAGTCAAGTGCTCAAAGCCTAGGGCTTAGGTGTCCTAGGCTTGCGTACGTTTGAAGATGAGATCGACTTGTACAGCAACTCTAACAACTCCAGAAAACCAACTTCTAAATACCAGAGACCCTAGAGTATGCACCCAGAAGCTCACACGAGACTTCAGAGCCACCGAAGCACTGAATTTCTCCCGAATCTTTGTCAAAATTACTACAAAGTGATAGCTTCTCACGATATGATGTAAGTCATGTCCTTGAGAAATCTTCAGGAAACATAATTTGCGTATTCGTCATACCCCCACATCTCTTATCTTTTGAAGGGTGATACCAAGAAGCAAGACAACATACATCTCGGCGATGGCCTAGATAAAGCTCCACAGAGATACCTAAACATCAACATCGACTACACCACCTTGACGACCTTTTCAGACACCGCAAAAAATACTGGTTGCATCTGGTTCCACTTTTCATATGAGATATGCACAATGAATGCAGCCTCCAGAAGCCCACTTAGCACCAAATCCCTCACCGCCCAAAAAAAACTGAGGGAAAAAGAGTAGGAGAGGAATTTTAAAAGACAAGAATAATATAAAAGAGCAAACGACAAGCAATGTAAAGAGATCCATGTAGCAGCTACACAAAGCATCAAAAAGATGATTTTGCTTTTTAGTTCAAAATCCCATTTTGTAGATGTCAACACGACCATAGACAATTGATACATTGTTGGATGTAGGTTGCTGTAGTCTTGCCTTACACCCACTTGAATTATTTTATGTGGCAAGGTGCCAATGAAATCTAAAACTATACATCTAATCCTCAAGATTGAATGTGGCTTTCATTCTTTGCTTGGACATTGATAAGCCTCCTTTTCAATCAACCTCTTCAAAATATGAAGATAATCTTGGATCATTGCTATAAGTGATGGCAAAGAAAGATGCTTCCTTGATCTTTACTAAACTAGTTAAATAGTCTTGTTAATTTGGAGCTCATGTCTTTAAGATACAAATTAATTGATGTGAAAAGAAACAAGTTGTAGGTAAGTTGATTACCAACATCATTTGTTACATCCAACAAAAGCTCTATAATGACCATAAAGTAATTTGGTTAGTTTTTATAAAGCTTTTATATTGAACAAGACTATTCATCAGATTCCAAAATTACCACCCCACACTCAGTTCAATTCTTTGGATCATACAACTATTGAATTAAATATTTCATGGATAAGGTCCTCTATAAGGCTTAAATAAGAATGTATTGTTATAAATATAAAACTAAATACTAAATGCACAATGTGAAAGTTATTATTAAAGTATGTTTATTGTTGGGACCACCTTAGTACTATTTCAACTTTTGGCTTTAGGATATGAGACACAATATATCTTATAAAATAATCTCAAAAGTGCTTGTAATAATTAAATTTAAATAAATAAATGGTATGTTTGTTAGTTTATTTGTTTGTCCCTCAAATGGACTTCAATTGTGAAGAATATAAAAGGAAGGATTTGCATGTGAGAAGCAATGCCATGAAAGATTCTACTCAAAATATACACAAGATTTTTAATTGGTCAATATTTTACTTTATCATTTTTTTTTTTTTGTTTTTTTGTTAACTTTATCACCTAAAGTATTGAAAAATGTTTAAAAGAGATGTTTTTAAAATAAATAAATATTATCATAAATTTTACATGAGTTTTTTTTTGTGTTATTATGGATAAATAGATGAATAAAATAAATTGACCTTTTATATTTTATTTTATTAATTATTTGTGAATATATATTTTTTATGTAAAATATGCAAATGAAATAAAACCATTTTAATCTTTGTTACAAGCATTTATAAAATTTTGATATTCTAATTTATTTTATAAGTGGTTTTTTTGATTAGCAAAGAATATAATATATATTTATTATTGTTATACATATTGTTGGTATAAAAACTTGAAATTACTGCCAAATGAATTGGACAATCTCACATCTTTGATTACTTTGAAAATAAAGAGATAGTCAAGCTTGATATCATTACCAAATGAATCGGATAACCTCACATCTTTGACTACCTTTAATATCAATTGGTATAAAAGCTTGACATCATTGCCAAATGAATTGAGCAATCTCACATCTTTGACTACCTTTGATATCAATTGGTATAAATAATAGACATCATTGCCAAGTAAATTGGGCAATCTCACATCTTTGACTATTTTGAATATAAATGGATGCTTTAATTTGGTATCATTGCCAAACAAATTGAGTAACATCACATCTTTGACTATCTTGAATATAAGTGGATATTCAAGCTTGATATCATTATCAAATGAATTGAGCAACCTCATATCTATAACTATCTTAAATAAAAATGAGTACTTAAGTTTAACATCATTATTAAATGATTTGGATAACCTAACATCTTTAAATACCTTGAATATAAATAAATGCTTAAGCTTGATATTATTGCCAAATAAATTGGGCAATCTCAAATCTTTGACTACCTTTCATATTAGCTATTGTAAAAGCTTGATATCACTATTATATGAATTGAATAACCTCACATCTTTGACTACCTTTCATATCAATTGTTGTAAATGCTTGTCATCATTGCCAAATAAATTGGGCAACTTCATATCTTTGACTACCTTAAAAATATGGAGGTACTCAAGCTTAACATCATTGCCAAATGATTTGAACAACCTCACATCTTTTACTACCTTTGATATCAATGGGTATAAAAGCTTGACATCATTGCCAAATGAATTCAGCAATCTCACATCTTCAACTACTTTTGATATAAATGGGTGTAAAAGCTTAATATCATTGCCAAATAATTTGGACAAGTTCACATCTTTGACTACTTTTGATATCAATGGGTGTAAGAGCTTGATATCATTGCCAAATGAATTGAACAATCTCAAATCATTGACTACCTTGAATATAAGTGGATACTTAAGCTTAACATCATTACCAAATGAATTGAGAAACCTCACATCTTTGACTACCTTGAATATAAGTAGATGCTCAAGCTTGATATCATTGCCAAATGAATTAGGCAATCTCATATCTTTGTCTTTCTTTAATATAAGAGGGTGTTCAAGCTTGACATCATCACCAAAAGAAATGATCAATCAAATTTTTAAAAGATATCTTTCAAAATAACTTCAAAATCAATAGATAGTATATTGACATATTAGTGAGAAATATAGAATCAAGTCTCAAGAAGGTAAATATAAAATAAAATAGTATATGGATTATATGGATGTATCTAATTTTTTGACATTTGTATTTTTTAATTTTCACTTGATATATCATAAGTTCAATCAATATAACTTATTTGGTAAAATTATTAAATAAAAACTTTTAATTTTATTTAGATATAAGTATATTAATATTATAAGTTTTATTTAATGATCTAAGTGCTTATTATGATTTAAAATATTTTATTAATTAAGATAAATTTATTGAGCAAAAAGTCAATAAATTTGAGTCTAAGTAAATCATAGATACAATTATAATAGATGATTTAGTATATTTCTCTTGATGGTGATAATTTGTATGTAGTTATTAAAATCAATATCAAGGATTTTAATTTAGAGTTATATGGATGTTTTTGGTTTTTTTAATATTCTAATTTAAATTTTATAATTTAAAAGATTAATAGTTTATGATTACATAGATGTCTTTGGTACTGTATTATTTATATATATATATATATATATATATATTTAAGAATGCATCTATTACTTAGCGCTGATAGAAAAACTTAAATTTTGCAACAAACAAAGATCTTAATAATATTTATAAAATCTTAAATAAATTCTAATTAAGCCTTAATAATCTTAATCAAATATTAATCAAATCTTAAAAAAATTACAAAAAATATCATTGAAAAATCATAAAGAATTTCTAAAGAAATTATAAATAATTCTAATTAAATTATATAAAAAATATATTTTGAAAAATCATAAAGAAACTCTTAGAGAAATTATATATAAATCTTAATAAAATTCTAAGAAAAGTCTAAAAATTATAATAAATCTTAAAAAAACTTTAATGAATTTTTTTAGTAAATCCTATAAACTTTAATAATCCTAATAAAGTCCTAATTAAATCTTAATCAATACTAATAAATCAAATTTATTAATGGAATAAAAAACTTCTAATTTTCTTTAATGTTAGTCTTTCTCTTTTTTAAAATTCAATTTCAATTTATTAGCAAGAATAGCTCTTTATTGAACTATTTATTTGTCTTCAAAATTAGTAGAGATGTTACAAATTAAGTTTAGTATTTTTTTACAAAAAAATATATTCTAATCTAATTAAAAAATTATTTAAGATCCAAGAAATCTATATTAACAATTGAAATCAAAAAATTAAAAATTATTTTATTTCTCAAAATTCCGAATCATCTAAAACATTCTAAATTTGAAATAGGCATTTGAAAGCCATTCTAATGAGTCAATCTATGCTTGAACGTGGATCTAATTAAATATTGATAGTGCAGCTACTTTCATCAACACATTGGCTTAAAAATTGACAAAAGCTATTCTATTATAAAATATTCTACTATCCTTTCAACTAGCTTCAAGATAAAGTACAATTTAGTTTTATAAAAGATAGCAGTTAGATTCAAATTTTGGTGACTATTCCAAATTAAGTTCTAAATTTTATGGACATGAAAAATGAAGATACTTATTATTGTAATACATTTGACTTGCTGAGACAAGTACTTAAAGCCCACGGCTTGGATATCTTGAACTTCCATTCATTTGAAGATAAGACCAACTCATATAATAATTCTAATAATTCCAAATAATCAACTTTAAGATACCAAAGACCTTAGAGTATGCACCTATAAGTTCACATGAGACTTTAAAGCCACCAAAGTACTAAAATTATTGTCAAAATTACTTCAAAGTGATAGTTTTTCAGCACATGATATAAGTCATATACTTAAGAAACCTTCAAGAAACATAATTTGTATATACATGATACTCCCACATCTCTTAATTTTTAAAGGATGATACCAAGAAGCATAGCAACACATATTTTGGCAAAGGCCAAATAAAGCTCTACAAATATTCTTAAACATCAATATCATCTACACAACCTTGAAGACCTTCTAGGACACCACAATAAATATTAGTTGCATCTAGTTCTATTTTTTGTACAAGATATGCACAATGAATGGAGCCTCCATTAATCCATTAAGCTCCAAATTTCTCAGTGTATAAAAAAACTAAAAGGAGAAAAAGAATAGGACAAGAATTTTAAAAGGCAAAAATTATAAAAAAAAAAATGATACAAAAAACCAAGAACTATACCAAGAAAGAAAAAAGAAATAAAAAGAAATAAAAAGAAGTCAATATAGCAGCTATACAAAGCATCAAAAAGAAAATTTTTCTTTTTAGTTTAAAATCTTATTTTGTAAATTTTAACGAGAGCATAAAAAATTCATAAATTCTTGGATATAAATTTGTAAAGTCTTATCCTATATCCACTTGATTTATTTTATGCGGCATAATACCAATAAAATCTAAAACTATACATCTAATTCTTAAGCTAAAATATGACTATTATTCTTTGCTTAAACATTAAAATATCTCCGTCTCAATCAACTATTTTAAGTTATGAAGTTAATCTTTGACCATTGCTATAAGTGATGACAAAGATAGATGCTTCCTTGATCTTTACTAAACTAGTCAAATAATCTTACTAATTTAGAGCTGACATCTTCAAGCTATAAATTAATTAATGTAAAAAGAAGCAAGTTGTAAGTAAGTTGATCACCAACATCATTTCTTACAATCACGGATACACATATTTATCTTGATAATTATCAAGATAATAAGAATAGGTAGAAATAAGTCAAAGTAGATAAATATGCTAATATCTTATAAAAAGCTTTCTAAAAGCTTCATAGGCCCTGCTTTGCCTTTATACATGTCTATAGGTGATTTGTAGGTTGAAAACTTAGCCAAAAAAGAAGCCACATGTAAACATATTGACCATTTGTAGTACAAGTTGGACATATGGCGCACACCTAGGAAACTTGCCTTACAAATTAGACATGTGTTCTGTAAGTCGGATGTGTATTAGAGGTCCTATAGCATGTCGCCACATATTCTTTAGTTAAGTAGTATATATAGAGATAAGAATGAGGCCTTCCTCACTCTTGTAAACTCCTTTCTTGCTTTTAGTTTAGTTTCAAGAGTCTTATGTTTTCTAGTCTTTGGCAATAGCCATTCCAATTCTTCTTTGAATATACATACTTTCTTCTATTTTGACACTTTTTTTTGACACAGATTCCACGAGTTTATGTTTCTTCTTCTAATTTTTGTTCTTCCTAGATAGACAAGATTATACATTGAATATCAAAGCTTTGACTTTTCTTGATTAAGAGTAGATTATCCCTTTTTCTTGATAAGACATAAGCATATTAGAAGTTGTAGATTACCGTCTTTTAAACTGATATTGATTTTAGAAAAAAAAATTCTTGATTCTTGAGTATTGTATTCTATAAAAATAGTTACATTTTTTTTTTTTTTTTTTTTTTTTTATACTAGTATGACAGAGCTCGTTAAAATGATGAGTATAATGGCTCAAATGGAAGAGCAAATGACAGAGTTAATACTTGCATGATGTGATCCAATATTATGTAATTAGAAAGTATTCTTAATAGAGTTTTGATCTATGTATGGAAAACATGATGTAATCTATATTGCAACTAACAAGATTTGTATCTTGTGACTAGGCAATCAATCAGTGACATTATACGTTTCACAATTTTGACAATTAGTGATAGATATCAAGTAGGATGATGTAGCATTCATCAGCCAATTTCTTTATGAATTATAATATGAAGTAAAAAAATTGATGCTCAATTTATCTGATCCTCAGTCATTGAGTCAAGCAATTGACTTTGCTATAAAATGTGATAATTGGATTTTTGAGTTTTGATTTAAAAATTATACAAGAAAACCTCAACATTATTATAATTCAATGATGACAGCAATAACTTTTCAATCTAATCATTTGGAAGTAGAAGACATGCAAATTAATGTAGTACATTTTAAACTTCTTATTAAATAAGAAAAGATTTGTCGTCATCAAAAAGAACTATGTTTATATTGTAGAGAAATTAAGCACACTACTCAATATTGTCCAAAGAAATGATACAACTACAATATCAAGAGTTCTACTATCAAAGATAAAAACATGTCAAAAAACTAATTTATCCAATTACAATAGAAACTGTGTGATTGGAATCTTGTACAATTTCTAATAAAGGTCATATTCTTTCTTCAGGAGCTTCACCTTGTTTTACAATAAGTATGCATTTAGGATCTAATAATCACAAAGCTTTTGCCTTAATAGATTCAAAAGCCTCAGCTTATTTTTTTTAATAAAGAATTTGTTAAAAGTCATAATATATAATTAGTATAAAAAACTAAATCCGTACATAAAGAAATCATAGACGATTGTCCATTATTGAGGTAGAGAGAGTTTGCCTCAAGAAACCAGTGGGCTCTTAGCTGTCACTAATTGCTCAATCAAGCTTCAAAATAAAGGAAGTCCTAAGTTTATATATAAAATTTCCTTACTACCATTGATTTGGATGCATTGACTTCAATCCTCTATAACGTCTTCTTCCAAATTCCAAATTCATCAAACAATATATAAAAAATATAGTTAAAAAAGTGCTTTCTCCAATCCTAATTGCTGATCTTTCATGGCTCTCCGTAAACATATGTTATGTCCCAAAGAGTGACAGTAGGTATGAAATTGACACCTTAACTTTGAGTGCTAATAATTCCTTCATTAAAAATCCAAATCATACAAAATTTATATCCAATTCGTATCTAAAATCCTAAACTTGATGATCCTAGCCTCCAAAGCTCAAATAACTTCAAAAAAGAAATCCTAATCTCTAATAAAGCTTCTAGCAGCCTCTTTCATTAAAATTCGAAATCATACAAAATTTGCATCCAATTTGTATCCAAATCCTAAATTTGATGATCTTAGCCTCCAAAGCTCAAATGACCTCGAAAGAGAAATAGTAATCCCTAATAAGGCCTCAAGTAGCCTCCTTCAAGTCCATTGGCCCTGGTCTTCAATTAATAAGAATGAAGATTCTCAATCTTTGCCTTCATCCAACCATGCCTTACTTTCATCCCTTCCAATAAGTCTCCTATTAGTTAAGATTTTCTTCTTTAGACTCTAATCTCCTCTCAAGGCTTCATACTAAATATTTAGAACTTATAATTATTTTGAAAGGCTATAATCAAAAAAGATAAAACTCAAAATAAATTTTCTTTAATCCACTCTCTTTAAATTAATTTATTAACTATTTTAATATACATCTAGATTTATTAACATATAATATATTTTAGTTAATTTTTACATACTATAAGCTTTTATAGTATGACACCATTACCTTCTAAAGGTGTTACTCATGAAATATTAACTATAGATGTAGTAATACATGGTCATAATAGTCACATGATTTTTAATATAGTTAGATCTTCATCTAATCTAGTCATTTTAAGTTTATCATGGCTAGAAAAATATAATCCTATGATAAATTGGATTTCTTGTACACTTCACTTTTCTTCAAACATCATTAAGAATTTTTCTAATCCAATAGAAAGCCATGAATCTAGTGTAGCCAAAATACTTGTAGGTGCAAAAGCTTTTTTGGATGGTGCAAAAGAAAGATCATCTTTTGTTAGTTATGCCACATCTATTTTAAATGATGGAAAGATTTTAAGTAAAATTCCAAGTCAATACTAAGATTTTTAAGATGTTTTTGAAAAAAAGAATGTAGATATTCTCTCGGAGCATTGTTCATATGATTGCTTAATCAATCTTAAAGAAAGAACTTAGTCGCCATTTGGTCCAATCTATAGTTTATCACAAAATGAGTTGGCTGAATTTAAGAAGTATATTGATAAGAATTTGGTCAAGAATTTCATATGCTATTCAAAATCTCCTACAAGAGCTCCTATCTTATTTGTAAAGAAAAAGAATGAATCATTGCAAATGTGCATAGATTATCAAGGACTCAACAAGATTACCATCAAGAATAGATATCTTCATCTTTTGATATTTGGACTTCTTGATCAATTAAATCAAGCTAAGATCTATACAAAAATAGATGTACGAAGTGTATATAATTTGGTTTGCATTAATGAAAGAGATGAATGGAAGATTACATTTCAAATAAGGTATGGATAATTTGAATATAATGTCATGCCTTTTAGACTCACGAATGCACTAGTTGCTTTTTAATATCTTATAAATGGTATTTTTTATGAATTTTTAGATGATCTTATTATTTTTTACTTAGATGATATTTTAATCTACTCTCAAAAAATAAAAAAACATAAAGTTTGTGTTTTTTGTGTATTACAAAAACTTAGAGATGCAGGATTGTATGATAAGATGAAAAAGTATGTATTCCACACTATTCAAGTTGACTTCTTAGGATACATCATTTCAAACAATGGTTTAATGGTGGATCCTAAAAAGATTCAAACAATTATAGATTAAAAGATTCTAAAAATAGTAAGAAATATATAATACTTTTTGAGATTTGTTAATTACTATTGGATCTTCATCAAGAACTTTTTTTCAAGTTGTAGCACCACTTACATGCTTAACTTATAAAGACAAGCTCAAGTGAAGTAAAGAAGCAAAAGCATCATTTGAAGCTTTGAAGAAAGCTTTTATTTCTATTCCAATCTTGCATTGCATCGACTTTTTCAAAGCATTTTTTATAGAAACAGATGCATTTGACTTTGGTTTGAGTGCAGTCTTATCTCAAATAGGAGCTGATAACAAACTTTATCTAGTAGCTTTTCATTCAAGAAAATTTTTAATAGCCGAGATTAATTATTAGATCCATAATAGAAAACTTCTTATGATCATGGATTCTTTCTAAGAATAGCATTATTATTTAGAAGGCACTTCAAGTTTAGTCAGCATACAAATAGATGACAAGAACCTTGAATATTTCATGTGAATTTGTGTTTTGAATTGTGGCCATGCTCGTTAGAGCATGTTTTTGTCAAGATTTGAGTTCAATATTACTTATTAGCCATGAGAACAACAAGGTTTATTTAATGTCCTTTTTAGACATTCTTATCTTACATCAAAAGAAGGAGAAGCAACTTTTGACGAACAAAAGATAATTTTATTGAAGTTAGAACAATTTCATCTCCAAGTAATAAAATCAACATTGATTTTTAATTTGACTTTTTTTGAATAAATCCAAGTAAGTATGTTCTTAAACCTTCTTGTTTATGATATTAAAAATAATTCTTCTAAGCCTCAAGATACTTTTAAGTTGGAATTTAAAGAGAACCTATTCTATTTCAAAGGATACTTTTATATTCTAGAAGGAGAAGCATAATTATGTACTCTTGAAGCTCGTTTTAATTTTCCTATAGTAAGTCATTTTGGATATAATAAGACTTTAGAACTTATATCCAGAGATTTTTAGTGGCCTCAACCATGAAAGGTTGTTAAAAAATAAGTGCAGACATGTGATGTTTATTCACGATGAAAAACTCTTCATCATCAACCTAATGGACTCTTTCAACCATTATCTATACCAGAACAACTATAGTCTTCTATTTTTATGGATTTTATCATGGTTCTTCTAATTTCAAGTTCATATGTTTCCATATTAGTGATAGTAGATCGTTTCTTCAAGTGTCAAAAATATGAACTTAAAGATGATGCATAAAGCAATGAAATCCATGTCAATGAAAGATTGACAAAATAGAAGTAAGGAAGTTTCTATATTAAAAGAAATTAGAAAGGCTTATTTCCAAAAGACAAGGAAACTTGAAACTCTTGAAACTAGATTAGAAGCAAAAAAAGAGTTGACAAGACTGAAGAAGGCCTCACTCTTGTCTCTCTATATACTATCAAATTAGGAGCTAAGTGGCGATGTTCTATACGACCTCCAATATATGTTGACTTTACAGGATACATGCCTTGACTTACAAGGTAAGTTTTTCTTTTTTTGGACCTCATAGTTAGCTTGGTCTTCAAGCTATTAACATGTATGGCACATGGCCAACTTGTTGACCACGTTTCTAAACCAATAAGTCAATTAAAGACACATATAAAGTCAAAGCAATGTCTATGAAGCTTCTAGAAAGCTTCCATAAAAGATAGTATAGAATCAACTTGCTTTTACTTATTTCTCCTTAATTCTATCTATTTATATAGGTAATTATTGGCTTACATGCATATGTCCATGACTTTATTCCTCTTATAGGAACGAGTTTCAAGAGAAACGGTCATTATATGTTGAAGAAATCTTTGATGCAATGAATTATATTTGCTACATACTCAAATCTTTGTTCTCTTTGAAGATGGTTGATAGGGCCTCTCAACCATGAATAATGTCCCGTACTAAGGTGGAAAGACTATCCCATTATCTGATCATTGTTCAGGCCTTCATAACTTCCTTCAAATAAAATATTTGAAACACCATGAAGAGTTGTTCCTACCTCTAATAAAATTACCAAACATCGAGAGTCACTTCTAAGGTTGTAATAGAAAACGTATTATATTTTTCTATTTATTTAAAGAAAAATATATTGTTCTTGAGGATCTTTATCTTGATTGCATCATCTTAAAGGTTGTGATAATGACAATGTCTTGTCCGAGAGGTCAACAATCAAAGGTTCTTTAGTCAAATCCGCTGATTATTGGTTTTTCATGTCTTTAGTGTCACAACTATAAAGAAGCTACAAACAAAGTTTGAAAGTAGAATGTTATTGTTGCCAAGATCTTATTTCTTTCATAAGAAAGATTTTCATCTTGATTTTGATGGATGTTGTTGATGAAAAGCTTCTACTACCTTTACTATATTTGCATGATTATTTACTGGCCCCCATGTACATTCATTAATATCATATCCATAACAATGGACAAGATATTCTAATTTATTTTGGCACCGCCTTGAATCTAATATTTCTTCCTCTTCCAACTCTTTATTATTGTCCATTTCTATAAGAAGAAGTGGAACTTATCGTCTTCTTGATATATCCATTGTCTTATATGGTTCAAGAAGAGATATGTAGAATATTGGATGGATTTTCATTGATTTTGATAGGTATAAACAATATACAACTGGATTGATTTGTGTAGAAATAGGAAATGGTCTAAGTCTATAATAGTCCAACTTATCACAATGATGAGTGATCTTGATATTAAGACAAAGTAATCATATCTTGTCACCCATGTGGAATGGTCGTTGTTCATTTTGATAGACATCTGCATTGATCTTATATTATTCTTGACCTTCTTTTAACTTTGTTGTCATGATATAACACGACTAATAGGTGAAAGAGTGTGGAGATTATTATAATTTATGAGATCTTAGTTCAAAGTATTAGAACAAATTATCTTAGAAATATAGTTAATAGTCAAAGGAGTAGAAAAATTAAAAGGTACCAATACTGCCTTTTAAAAAGGTGACTTCTACTTACTTTATAGCACCATAAGTAAGGCAAATCAAAGTAGATTGAAAAAAATAAATAATATAGACATCTTTAGAAGGAAGTTAAGAGTAAATTCTAGAAAAAAATTACTTAGAAAAACTAGATATTGATACCCAGAGAGGGCCGGTTATGAACCGGTTATGAATCAGACCTTGGGGCACAAAATTGAGTCTCGACGACAACTTTGGAGTTCTTTTGCAGATTAGAGAGTGGGATTTGATAGCAGATTGAATAAGATTTCTATATGCATTAATTTTGGGTGATTTGGTGTTGTTATGACTTTGTAATAGCTTTGCAAAGTCAAGGTTTGTTTCAGATGACTTGGATTTTATGAAATAAAATAGGATTTATGTTTTGGGTGATTTCAAGAGTTCTATAATAGATCTACAAGTGAAATTTTGTGGATTCATGGTTATAGTTGTATTTAATATGTATTATAAATTTGAACTTGATCTAACAATTGAATTGAGAGATATTGAGGTTTAAGTGGATCAAGGTCTCAGAAAGTAGAATCTAAGTCCAGTGAGGGTTTTTAAGATTTCTTGCAATCTACTGGTTGGGTCCAATGAGGGTTTTTAAGATTTCTTGCAATCTACTAGTTGAATTGGAGTGAAACTTGTGTGAGAAAATATTAGACTTGTTTTTCTATATGTATGAGAATTTTGAGATCAATCGAACGATACAAAAAAGCGATATTGACTCTGGAAGATTGGCATCAAGGTTGGAGAACAAGGCCGACCAATACTCGATTACATTTTTGAGGTTATTGTCTATTTGGTAATTCCGATCCTTTTCAAAAAAATTATGATTATTTTTAACTTATTTTTTAAGAAGTGTGCAAAATTTGAATTAAGATCAATAGTTTATTCATCAATTATTGACGTTTAAATCTGTTGTAAAAATTACTAAGATTTGATTAGGGTTTGATTTAGGATATAGGATTTGGATTAGAGTTTGATTTAGGATTTAGGATTTGGTTTAGGATTTGTTTAGGATTTGATTTAGGATTTAGGATTTGGATTAGGATTTTATTTAGGATTTAAGACTTAGTTAGGGTTTGATTTAGGATTTAGGATTTGGTTAGGATTTGGTTTAAGATTTGGTTAGGATTTAGGGTTTGGTTTAAGATTTGGTTTAGGATTTAGGATTTGGTTTAGAGTTTGATTAGGATTTGGTTTAGGGTTTAGGATTTGGTTGAGATTTGGTTTAAGGTTTGTTTAGGATTTGATTTAGGATTTAGGATTTTATTAGGATTTAAGATTCAATTTGTTGTGGCCTAAAGTTTGAATGAAGTTCAATAGGATTTTAACTAGTATTAAATTAAGATTGAATTAAGATGTATTTGAGTGATATTTATGATCCTTCTAATATTTCTTTAAGTATTCTTATTATTTGTTTGAAATTTCTTTGAGATTTTTTTGAATTTGATTAAGCTTGCTTAGCATTATTATGGACTAATTAGAGCATTATTGGTATGCTATTAGAATTAAGTTTTTGTTGTTGTAAATTCCATTCTTTCTTCTACAGTCAAGTGCTCAAAGCATTCTCAAGCAAGACTTCACGTATTACGACATATTTGGTGAATCCGATGTGAAACGCTTGAGGTGGAAGGAATTTGGTTTATTTTTTGGATTATTTGAATTTTGGAGAAAGAATTCAAGAAAAATGGAAGGACAAATTTTTGATGGTGCTTCAAGTGGAATTGGAAGTAGTGTTTCAAGTGGAGTTGGTAGAGGAGCTTTGATTGGAGGACAAGGTATGCATTTTGATCCTAACTCTGCAAGCATGTTTGAAGCTTTGGCCTTATTCATGCAACAACAACAGAAATAAATTAAAGATCATAAAGAGAGTATGGCTAATAAAGCATTACAAGCGATTGTGGACAAGATCAATCAATTCAAAGGAAACGATATTACAAAATATTTAAGATATTATGTAAAGAAAATAGAATTGAAGCATATTTCAAAAAAAGAGATGGTTCAATTATTTGAATTAGCCTGTGCACGAGAGATAAGAAATCACGTAAAGTCTCTTATACATCATTTTGGAGGTTCATGGGAGAAATTTTATTAAGCATTGAAGAATGAATTTTTTTTTATAGGGTTACAAAAAGGTCTTTTTTTGAATAGATTGAAAGGCCAGAGAAGGAGCTTCTAGCAACAAAATTATTAAGGGAGTTTGAAAAGCAATATTCTTCTTTATCAAAAAGGTTGAATTCACAATTGGTGAAATTCTAGGAATTACAAAGCGTGAGTTTCATGAAGTTATTATTGAAATATTAAAGAAAAAATAACAATCTATAGGAGACTCTATAACATTAAATGCACAAAGAACAAGAGCAATGAAAAGAAATGAAGATGAAAAAGATGAAATACAAAATTTTGGGGATGTCTTGTGAGTAAGATTTGCAGAAAATGAAGATGTCATTCAAGCTTCTAGCCATTATTCTAGAAGTCATTGAACAAGGGCTATGATGGAGACTTTAATAAAATTAGGAAATTTTGAAGAATCAGTTGTAGCATTAATTGATCATGGTTCTGAAATCAACTTGATGTCAAAAGAATTGTATAACAAGGAAAAATGGCCTATTGATACTGAACATGGGTAGATGATAAGAGTTGCAAACAATTCAAAGGGAGATTTGTATGGAGCATATCCAAATATCAAGGTGACAATAGGAGATGTTATTCATGAACAGAATTTCTTTGTGCATGACATGTCTACATATCCTATTATATTAGGACAATCATATATTATTTCGATACAAATGGAAACAAAAATAATGGATGATGGTTCAGCCTATGCAAGAATCAGAAGTCAAGATGGGATGAAAGCAATTTAATTTTTAACTGTTTGTGCTAATCATGAGAGAAATCATCATAAATTGAGAAAGAAGCCATTATCAAATGAGAAATTTGAAGACCTTGAGGGTTTTTACCGCATACCATTATAAGGTGGGGTTGCAATGGATTAAAAAAAGAAAAGCTCCTACTTAATTTAAAAGAAGAATCATTATCTATCAAACTTTTTAGAATGACACAAGATTGTGTATTGAATTTTAAGACTATTGACAAGATAAAAAAGAGGGAAAGATGTTATATTAAAAATATTGTACAAAATTTGAAAGAAAATGGAGAATTGGTTAAAAATGAATTTATTTCAAGAGCATATGAAGAAGTAGGTTTTATAGATACTATGGGAGAATTAAATTATCTATTATAATGTGGATTACAAGTAGAGAATAGAATTATTAATGTGTGTTTTAAAGAATTTTATGATGAAATTCAAGGATTTATAGAAAATTTAAGTCCCCAAGAGATATATGTTGAAACTAAGTTTAAATCAATAGCATGGAAGGTCAAACCAGTGGCTTTACTACTACCATCTGATTGTGAAGAAAAGATAAGTGGAGCATCAACACAACCAAATTTAAGAGATCCAAGGAAGATATGGCATAAATTTATGGATGTTATATTACATGGATGAAATGTTGGATGCGATGGATTTTTGACAAAATGCGAAGAAAAATATTTTAGGGATATGCTTTCACATCATGGAAAGGCTTTTGTATTTGAGGCACATGAAATTGGGTGTATTGATCTAAGTATTATAGCACCTATGGTTATTTTTACTATTCCTCATGAACCATGGAATTTATGACCAATTCCAATACCAAGAGCACATTTATCTAAGTTAGTAGATTTACTCAATGAAAAGATTAAAATAGGAATTTTGAAATCATCTATGGCACCTTATTCTAATCAATGGTTTATAGTGCCAAAGAAAAATAGAACAATGAGATTTATACAAGATATACAACCCGTAAGTAAAGTGACTATTAGATATATGGGTTCAAGTCCAATTATGGATGAATTTATAGAAGCATTTGTTGGAAGAGCTATCTACTCAAGGGGCTATAAATTCTATAGCACATATGATGAATAGAATGCATAAGGTATTAAGAGATTTTATTCCAAGAATAACAATGCCTTTCTTGGATGATGTACTTATTAAGGGATGTGAAGAACAAAAAAAAGATGAAACTTTGGATTCAAAGGGATGTAAGAAGTTTGTGGCAGATCGTATTGAAGATTGTGAGAAGATTTTGAAAAGATTGGAAGAAGTTCATTTGACCTTATCGAGACAAAATCAATGTTTGGAGTAAAAGAAATTTTGGTGGTAGGATACATATGTGCTTCATATGAATGTAAGCCAAGTATGGAAAAGATTGATATTATTAAAAAGATGAAAGAATATATAAATAAAACAAAAGTGAGAAGATTTTTAGGAGCATGTATTTTCTATCATATATGGATACTTCATTTTGCATATATAGTAGATCCACTATATGAGTTGTTAAGAAAGAATCAAAAATTTCAATGGAAAGAAGAACAAAGGAAAGCTATGGAAAAATTGAAAGAACTTCTTTCTTCATCTCTAACTTTGAAGAAAGTAAATTATGAAGGTGGAAGGTCAGTGGTATTAATAATTGATGCAAGTCCAATTGGAATAGGTTGGACGGTTGGATAAGATGATAAACAAGGAAATAGATATGTAGTAAGATTTGGAGTAAAGGTATTGAATTCTAGGCAAAGGGTATATGTACAAATCAAAAGAGAATTATGGGGTATAGTAATAGCTATGAAAAATAAAAAAGAGTACTTGATTGGGCCATCAGTAGTTATAGAAACAAATTATCTACATTTGTTAGGCATGATTACAAGTTGTTAAACTCTTAATATTGCTATGTTGAGGTGGATAGCATATATCAAATCTATGAATCCAGAATTTAAACATATTACAGGAAAAGAAAATTCAGTTGCAGATATGTTATCAAGAGCAAGGTATATTGATGAAAAAAAGATGATTGATTTAGAAGATGATGTGGGTACAAAATTTTATACCAATGCGTTATCAAAGAAGAAGGGTGTATGTTTTAATATACCATTGGAAATATTTTTAAGAAATTTATATGAAAATAGATGGAAAGATGTTGGAGAGTATTTGAGCATATTAAAGCAAAAAAAAGATTGGACAGATCAAGAATTTAAGAAAATCTATAAGAAAGCCTATGGATATTTTTTACATGATGGATATTTATGGAAGCATCCAAAAAATAGAGGAGAAGTACCACAAAGGGTGATATGTGGTTTAGAAGTTCAACAACGGATTATTAAAGAATTTCATGAAAATTTATGGGCAAGGCATCGAGGTATTTGGGCAGCATTCACTAAATTAAGAAAAAAATATTGGTAGAAGAGAATGTACAAAGACATAGCAAAATATGTAGAATCTTGTGAGACTTGCCAAGTGTATTCAAGTAATGGGCATCAAGATAGGTTACATCCAACATATCCTTTGGCTTTACATTACAAGTGGGTGGTGGATTTAGTGGCAATGCCTATGGGACTTGGACAAATAAAATATTTCATACTTGTACGAGAAGATTTATCAAATATAGTTGAAGGACGAGCATTAAGAACAAAAGATACTAAAGGAGTATGTCGATTTTTATTAAAAGAAGTTATTTATCGCTATGGTTGTATTAAAAAAATTATGGCAGATAGGGGTGAACTGGATGCAAAGGAAGCATGAGAATTCTTTAGTAGAATAGGAATTAAAATTTCTTTAACAACAACATATAATCCAGAAGATAATGGTAAAAGTGAGCATGGACATTCACCTATTGTTAAGGCATTAGTAAAGACATACAATGGTAAAGCACATGAATGGCCTAGACTACTACCATTTGCACTATAGACAGATCGTACAACTGATAATTTGGTAACATATTATATGCCTTCTGAATTAATATATGGACAAAAACCAGTAATGCCAATAGAAGATGTTGTACCTACATGGGGTGTATTGCCTTGGAAGAATGATCTCAATAGAGAAGAACTCTTAGTATTATGGATTCAACAATTAGAAAGAAGACCCAATGATATTGAAATAGCAATAGAAAAATTAAAAGAAGCAAGAGAAAGGAATAAGGAAAGATTTGATAAAAAACATCAACTACGACCTAGGGCTATTGAAGATGGAGATTGGATACTAGTTTATGATAGTAGCTTAGACAATCAACATAGTACTATGAAGAAGTTTGTAAAGAGATGGTTTGGACCTTATATTGTCAAAAAGGCATACAACAATGGAACATATTCATTACAAGAACTTAATGGTATAGAATTGAAAGTACTCATAGTAGGCAAACGAATCAAGTTATTAAAACAAAGAGATGAAGGCATTTGTTTTGATGAAGAAAAAACTCCAATATTAGATATTAAGATTAGAATAGAAGAGTAAATTAAAGATCAAGAATTATACCAAGATGAAGAACATTCTACATCAACATTTTGAAGAATCGTTAGAGTATGCTAAAGGATGCACAGATTCAGAGGAGGTGGATGTCATGATGTAACACGACTAATAGGTGAAAGAATGTGGAGATTATTATAATTTAGGAGATCTTAGTTCAAAGTATTAGAATAAATTATCTTAGAAATATAGTTAATAGTCAAAGGAGTAGAAAAATTAAAAGGTACCAATACTGCCTTTTAAAAAGGTGACTTCTACTTACTTTATAGCACCATAAGTAAGGCAAATCAAAGTAGATTGAAAAAAATAAATAATATAGACATCTTTAGAAGGAAGTTAAGAGTAAATTCTAGAAAAAAATTACTTAGAAAAACTAGATATTGATACCCAGAGAGGGCCGGTTATGAATCAGACCTTGGGGCACAAAACTGAGTCTCGACGACAACTTTGGGGTTCTTTTACAAATCACAGAGTGGGATTTGATAGCAGATTGAATAAGGTTTGTATATGCATTAATTTTGGATGATTTGAAGTTGGTATGACTTTGTAATAGCTTTGCAAAGTCAAGGTTTGTTTCAGATGACTTGGGTTTTATGAAATAAAATAGGGTTTACGTTTTGGATGATTTCAAGAGTTCTGTAATAGATCTATGAGTGAAATTTTGTGGATTCATGGTTATAGTTGTATTTAATATGTATTGTGAATTTGAACTTGATCTAACAATTGAATTGAGAGATATTGAGGTTTAAGTGGATCAAGGTCTCAGAAAGTAGAATCTAAGTCCAGTGAGGGTTTTTAAGATTTCTTGCAATCTACTAGTTGAATTGGAGTGAAACTTGTGTGAAAAAATATTAGACTTATTTTTCTATATGTATGAGAATTTTGAAATCAATCGAACGATGCAAAAAAGAGATATTGACTCTGGAAGATTGGCATCAAGGTTGGAGAAGAAGGCCGACCAATACTCAAGCACGTTTTCGAGGTTATCGTCTATTTGGTAATTCCGATCCTTTTCAAAACTTTTATGATTTTTTTTAATTTAGTTTTTAAGAAGTGTGAAAAATTTGAGTTAAAATCAATAGTTTATTCATTAATTATTGAGGTTTAAATTTGTTGTAGGAATTACTAGGATTTGGTTAGGGTTTGATTTAGGGTATAGGGTTTGGATTAGGGTTCGATTTAGGATTTAGGATCTGATTTAGGGTTTGTTTAGGATTTGGTTTAGGATGTAGGATTTGGTTAGGATTTGGTTAGGATTTGGTTAGGATTTGGTTTAGGATTTGGTTAGGATTTGATTTAGGGTTTAGGGTTTGGTTTAGGATTTGGTTAGGATTTAGGATTTGGTTACGGTTTGGTTTAGGATTTAGGATCTGGTTGGGGTTTGGTTTAAGGTTTGTTTAGGGTTTGATTTAGGATTTAGGATTTTATTAGGATTTAAGATTCAATTAGTTGTGGCCTAAAGTTTGAATGAAGTTCAATAGGATTTTAACTAGTATTAAATTAAGATTGAATTGAGATGTATTTGAATAATATTTATTGAAGAAAAGAAGTCTAAAAGCTACAAACACTTAGCATCAGCAAGGATTATAGTCTAAGAGAAGTGTGGAGAAAGATTATTCTTACTTCCAACACTCTTTACTTATAGGTGGTGGTTTGTCCACCAACGAGGCAACTTCCATCTCTTTGATATTACATCCGTTTCTACCTCATCTTACTAAAGCCTCGGTAGTACCACAATAACTTACTTTACCTCTTTGTTGCCTTTTTACTATTAGCAACATACTATACTTAAACTTTATGTGGTTGTAATTAAGCCAGTACTTGCTGTTCTTCAATACTCTCACTTTGCTAATATTCAAAAGGCTTTTAATCCTAATCTCTGAATCAAGTCATGAT
The DNA here is from genome assembly GCF_059467195.1 of Physcomitrium patens. Lineage (NCBI taxonomy): Eukaryota > Viridiplantae > Streptophyta > Bryopsida > Funariales > Funariaceae > Physcomitrium > Physcomitrium patens. The sequence goes on from NC_143417.1 coordinate 18,309,254, forward strand.
GTCTATCCTTGACTAATGCCTTTCTAAGCACATCAACAAGCATGTCATTTGTAGCACAATACTTCATACCTATTATTCCATCTTCAATTTACAAATATGATGTTCTTTGCCTTGTTACATAAATCCTTGAGGTTGGTCCATGTAGATGTCTTCTTGCAATTCTCCATTCAAAAAGGCCATCTTCACATCCATTTGATATATTTTCAAATCCATTGCTGCCCCAATTGCTATAATGATCCTAATGGTGGTGAATTTGGCAACGGATGCATAAGTCTCATTGAAATCAATTCCAGCAACTTGTGAGTATCTTTTGGCAACCAAACTTGCTTTGTGCCTCACCACCACATCTATTGCATCTCTTTTAGTCCTAAACACCGATTTACAACTAATACTAGATCGATTTGTTGGAAGAGGTGTCAATTCCCATGTACCATTGTCCATAAGAGATTGGTATTCTTCTTCCATAGCCTTCTCTCACTTGATTGCATCTTCACACTTCATAGTATCACACAAAGATAATGGATTAGCAAGAAGAGCAATATTTACATGTTCTTTTTTTACTTGAAGGAAGATGTGATCCTTCCACCATTCACCATGTTATTTTCTTTCTGTCAATAGATGTCTCCTTTCATTGATTGAAGAACATTCACCTTGTTCTATTCTTTTTTCTTTTTCAACTTTTAAACCTTGTTGTTTCTCACTCAATGGTTGGTACTCTTTATCATTATCATCATTCCAATCTTCAACATCTTCATTTGTTTCATTGCTAGTCCTTTCAATTGTATGAGTCTTTATCTTTCAACCTACTTTGGCTTTTCATCTTCATCATCTTTATTGACGTCATCTTCTTGTTTCTTTGTTGAATTCAAAGATGTGTCCACAAACACACCATTACTCTCACTTGGACACATCTCCAAATACTCACAAGGACTCTTGTGCTCTAAAAATACAACATCACGACTTTTGATGATCTTCTTGGTTTCCAAGCACATTAGCCTATATGCCTTAGTACCCTCACAATAACCAAGAAACACACACTTTGTACATTTTGCATCAAGTTTGGACCTCATACAATCTGGTGTTTTTGCATATGCAATACAACCAAAGGTTCTCATATGGGAAATACAAGATTGTCTCCCACTTCAAGCTTCTTGTGGTGTCATTGAGGCAAGAACACTTGTTGGACATCTATTTCTTGTATATACTGCATTTACTACAGCTTTCGTCCAAAACTCATAGTCAAGGTTTTGAGCATGAAGCATGATCCTTGCCATCTCTACAATGGTTCGATTTGCCCTTTCAGCAATACCATTTTGTTGTGGAGTGTATGGAGTTGTGGTTTGTCTAGCAATTCCTTCATTCTTCAAATAAACATCAAATTGCTTAGACATATACTCACCTTGGTTGTCCATATGTAGCACCTTGATCTTGCATTCACTTTGTTTCTCAATAAATACATTAAACTCTTTAAACCTCCAAAAGCATTCATTCTTAGCTTTAAGAATGTAGATCCAAATCTTTCTTCAATAATCATCAATGAAAGTGAAGAAATATCTTGATCCTCCAATACTTGTGTTTTTCATAGGTCCACATACATCCAAATAGACAATCTCTAGTAACTTTGTAGCACGTATTGCTACACTCTTTAGAAATGAGGCCCTTTGTTGTTTGTCTTGTATGCATCTTTCACATGCAAGTTATTTTACATTTTGGCTTGTATTGCCAAGATCTAAGCTACTTACCTTGGTCTTCAGCTCTCTCATGCTCTTCACATTCAAATGGCCAAGGCGATGATGCCATATATTCAACTTGTCTTGGTTTCATGTAAACTCAGCAAATGCGGCTACCTCTACTCCATTCACCTTCTTACAAATGAAGTAGTATAAATTTCCTTCTTTCAAGCTGTTGAAGACCTTGTCTCTACTCAATGTTCTTACAAAACATCCATTTATGTCAAATTAAACTTTAAAACCTTCTATTACAAGTTTACTCACCGAAAGTAGGTTTTGCTTCATTTTAGGTACATGAATGACATTTTTGAGTGTGATCCTATTGGTTTGTCCATTCACAACCACTTCGACCATAATAGAGCCAATTCCAATGGTTTCACATGTACCACTATCTGTCAACACCATGTTTGATACTGAAATAGCTTCATAAGTGTCAAATGAACACTAGTAAGATGTCATATGCTTGAAACAACCTGAATCCACAATCCATCTTGACATGGCAGCCATTGAGGTCCCATTTGTTGCCGTGAATGCATAATCTTGTCCTCCAAACTCATCTTGCATATTATTTACATTCTCTTTCTTCATCTTTTTGCATTTGTAGTAATTTTTAGCAAAATGGCCTATTTTGCCACAAATGAAGCAAAATTTGATATTACTTCCTTGATTTGAATAGTTGTCCTTCTTTTGACTTGAGTAGAATGCTGAATCTTCACTTTGAGGCTCCTTTTATTTCTTCTAGGTTACTTCATGGGTAAGTCTTGCCGTCACATAATCCATTGTAAGCTCTTTTAGCTTGATGGACTCCAATGCCACAATAAGGTAGTTGTAGGATTCGAGAAGGCTCATTAGTAAGGTCATGATAATATCACTTTTTTCTAAAGGCTTGTCAATAAATTGTTAGTTGGTTTGCAAGAGCCTTTACTTTATTGATATAAGCCATGAGGTCTTCACTTTCTTCCATCTTGCAAGTAAAGAACTTCTTCCTTGTATAGATGATGTTGGATAAGTTTTTGTTCTCATAGATGTTGCAAAGAGTATTCCATGCTTCTGTTGGTCCTTTGCAAGAGATAATAAAGGGAGAAGTTGGCTTCATCCATATTGGTTGCAATCAATCCAAAAGCCTTTTTTTCATAACGTTTGAACTCCTTCTTCTCCTTCATATCAGAAGCTTTGCTTGGAGCCTCTTTACTTTCATCTAAAATATCCCAAAGATCCAAAGATGCCAACAAAAGCTCCATTTTTACCTTCTAATAGTAGAAATTGTCACCTCTAAACTTCTCAATAACTTTCAATCCTTCACTTTTACTTGAAGCCATGTCTAAAAAAGAGTTGTATCAAAAACGATTGTAAGAAGAAGTCCTAATGCTCTCAAAAAATCAGCAAGAAGATTTTGTTGCTTTGGAATCATAGAATCCTTCTTTGTAAACAAACTAGTATTTTAACTCTCAAAAATTCTCTCAACTTCACTTTTCAAACTTATCACAAGTCTGATGACTTATCTAAGTATCTCAAATCTGATTTGCTACTCTAATATCTTTCTTATGCTCACAAATCACCTCTTTACACCATAAAAAGCCTTTTAAGGACAATCAGCAACTTTAGGACATGAAATCATATAGTTAGTTTACCAAGGATCTATCTCAAAAAAAGTACAATGTAAACTTTGTCTATAGGTGAAAAAAAAGACACTAATACCAAAATGCTCTTAACCACAACTAAGAACAAACCATGATCTAGATCTAGATCTAAATCTGAAAGTTAGATTCTTCCAAAGCCTAACATCAGCAACAATAATTTGATCTACTCTACACTTACAAAACCATTTCAAAGCACTTCAAAAAACATTCAAGCAAATGTGAGTGGGCCCATAACCTATTGAAGAAAAGAAGTCTAAAAGCTACAAATACTTAGCATCAACAAAGATTGTAGTCTAAGAGAAGTGTGAAGAAAGATAATTCTTACTTCCAATACTCTTTACTTATAGGTGGTCGTTTGCCCACCAACGAGGCAACTTCTATCCCTTTGATATTACATCCATTTCTACCTCATCTTACTAAAGCCTCGGTAGTACCACAATAACTTACTTTATCTCTTTGTTATCTTTTTACTATTAGTAACATATTATGCTTAAACTTTATGTGGTTGTAACTAAGCCAGTACTTATTGTTGCATGTAGCTCTGATAAATGATTTACCAAATCTTTCGCTATAGGATTATCAACTTTTGATAAGTCAAAAATATCAAGTTGTAGATGATAACCATAATTGGCAACAAAAGGTGTTTGTTTTATAGAAGAATATATTGTATTATTATAAGTAAACTCTGCCAATTGTAAAAAAATTGTGTAATCATCTTGTTGATAGTTGATTGTACATCTTAAATACTGCTCCAAATATTGGTTAACATGCTCCGTTTGTCCATCAATTTGAGGATGGAATGTTGAAGTTAGTTTTATATCCACTTTTAGAATTTTGAAAAGAGTTCTCTAAAATCTTTATACAAATTAAGTTCTTCTATCCGATATAATATCTTTGAATAATCCATGATAGCAATAGATGTTATCAAGAAAGAGCTTAATTATTTCTTCACTTGTGATAGATTTTGTACGTGATACAAAATATGCCATCTAGGTAAAACAATCTACTATTATGAATATAGAGTTATAAAAACCTGAGATTAAAAGATCTATCATGAAATCCATAGAAATAAAATATCATGGTTGTTTTGGAATAGATAATGGTTGAAGAAGTCTGTAAGATTGATGACGAGGAGTTTTTGATCTTGAACAAATATTACATGACTGAACAAAGTCTTTCACATTCTTTGACATTTGTGGCCACCAAAAATCTCTAGTTATAAGCTCCAAAGTCTTGTTGTATCCAAAATGTCTTGTTATTGAAAGGTTATGACATACTTAAAGAATACATAATCATGCTTCTCCTTTTAGAATATATAATTGACCTTTGAAATAGAGTAGGTTATTTTTGAACTCAAACTTAGAAGTATCTTACAACTTAGAAGAAAGATTCTTAATTTTGTGAACTACAAGATCAAAAGTCATACTTGATTGGATTTGTTTCATAAGGGTCGAATCAGCAATCAATATTGATTTTATTACGTGAAGATGAAAATTCTCAAGCATCAAGAGTGTTATTCTTTGTTGATTAAAATATGCATCTTCTTCTTTTGGTACAAGATAATAAAATGTCTAGAAAGGGTGTCAAACACACCTTGTTTTTCGAGTCAATATGTGATCTTGAAATCAAATCTTGATAAGGACATGCTCCAATGGGCTTGGCAATGCTTTAAAATACGTTGTCATATTACGTTCTTTTTGGCTCAAGAACGCGTCGGGCATCTGGCTGTAGAAGGTAGTATGGAGATTTGCTAATATTTAAGCAGTCTATTAGTTTTTGACTGTTGAAATATAAACGATTGTAAGAATATACCATAAATCTATACGGATGTCCTTTGACTGCTCGCCGAAGTCCTTTTTGTTCCAGTTGATAGGTCTCTAGACATTACAGAGAACCTCGAACAATCCAATCTGTTAATCTTCGATACCGCTTTATACTCACGACCTTGTATCCACTGACTGTCTTGTTAGATTAACCCAAAAAATTTTATTCACTCTGCATACTAAATCCTATAGACACCTTTTTAATTCTTCAATCACAGACGTTGTCATATTACGTGCTTTCTTGCTCGAGAATGCGTTGGGCGTCTGGCTGTAGAAGGTAGTATGGAGATTTGCCAATATTCAAGCAGTCTATCAGTTTTTGACTACTGGAATATAAAGGACTATAAGAATATACCGTAAATCTATACGGAAGTCCTTCGACTACTCGCCGAAGTTCCTTTTGCCTCGGCCGGTAGGTCTCTATACGTTACAGAGAACCCCGAACAACCCAAACTGTTAATCTTCGATACCGCTTTGTATTCACGATCTTGTATCCACTGACTGTCTTGTTAGATTAACCCGATAAATTTCATTCACTCCGCATACTCAATCCTATAGACACCCTTTTAATTCTTCGTCACAAACGTAACTCGATTTCAAAAAACAGTCAAGAATGATCACACCCACTTCATTAAAAATCCCGATTCACCATTACAACACTGACTTCAGCAACGATTGCCTCAGTCTTCCCAAAACCCTATGAAGAAGAAAAACCCAATTCTCTGTCTTTTCTTCCCCGACCCGAAGTATGAAGCTCCCTCTCTGATCCTTCTCAAAAACCTTCTACCCAAAAATAAATTCTTTCCAAAAAACTTATCCTCAGAATTTCTTCAATCTTCCGTCTTGGATCCGGAATTAGCTCCTTCCATCTTGGATCTAGAATTGGCTCCTTTCGACTTGGATCCAGAATTGGTTCCTGTCGTCAGAGCTTGGATCCAAAATTAGCTCTCACCGTTAGAGCTTTCTCCTCCGTTTTTACCTTTAAGAGATCCTTTTATCGAAAGAACGTTCCCAGAACGGCACAAAGGGTGGAACAGCCTGAAACGGAATCGGAGCCCCGTAATCGGGACCACATTGAGTCGTCCGACCAATTCAGGTCTCATATTGGCTAAGAGTCTAGTAGTAAGATCCGGTTGTCCCCGTAATTGGATCAAATTGGTCCTTCGCGTCAGATTGGCTAAGGCCCGTAGTAAGACCTGGATTTTTCCGTAATTAGACTGCATTGGATTGGCCAACCAATTCAGGTCTCATATTGGATAAGAGGACCCAGATTGGATTCTTGAAATAGGATCCAATTGGCTCTGCGAACCAGGCTCACCCGTCGTGTGAATTGGTCCTTTTCCTTCCTGCTGACTCCCGTTATTGGAATCGAATGGAGTATTTCAGTATGCCCCGGCTAACAGTAACAGGGTGACTGACCCTGGCCTCCCAATATTTGCACTAGAATTGGTCGTTGCCTCCAATATTCGAGGTAACTAAATATTAATAAAAGTCCCCTTTCTTTACATTTTCATAGTATACTCGTGTTACAACACGACATCCACCTCCTCTGAACCTGTGCATCCTCCGGTATGCACCAATTTACCCAATTGCTATTTGATTTAGAATATATCCTCTACATCTTTGTCCAGTTCGTCTTCGTCACCTTCGTTATCCAAATCACTTTCATCTTCTTGCTGCGGAATCTCTATACCTTCATTAAGGTCTTCCATATTCATCTCCGCGTGTCTTCGTTTAAATATTTTTACTCGCTTCCCTACAATTGGTATTTTCAATTTTGTACCATCTAACTCCCGTAATGAATAAGTCGCATTATCATGAACAGTTGTTACTACATATGGTCCAAACCAACGTTTTGAAAATTTCCGCAAAGTACTATGTTGATTATCCAAACTATTGTCATAAACAAGTACCCAGGTACCTTCCTCGATTGCTTTAGGTCTCAATCGATGTTGCTTATCAAATCGCGCCTTGTTTTGTAACCTTGCTCTTTTTAACCTTTCCAATGCTATTTGCACATCTTCCGTTCTTTGCTCCAATTGCCGAATCCTAATAGCCAGAAGTTCTTCTCTTGTCAATCCATCTTCCCACGGTAGCATACTCCAAGTAAGTACCTTTTCTTTAATCAGCATAATTGGTTTTTGACCTGTCATAAGTTCTACTGGCATATATCCTGTTACCAAACTATGTGTTGTTCGATCAGCCTATAATGCAAATGACAAAAGCCGTGGCCACTCTTTAACTTTTCCATTACAAGCTTTAACTAATGCTTTCACAATCGGTGGGTGACCGCGTTCACTTTTTGCATTCCCTTCTGGATTATAAGCAGTAGTCAGTGATAGTTTAACTCCACATCTTTCAAAGAACTTACGAGCTTCTTGTGCATTTAATTCTCCACGATCTGCAGTGATTTTTCCTACGCATCCGTAGCGGCAAATGACATCTTCAAGCAAAAACCTACAAATCCCCTCTGTAGATTTTGTCCTCAATGCTCTTCCTTCTACTTGATTTGATAAATCTTCACGAGCTAAAACCAAATATCTCATCTGCCATAATCCAACCGGCATAATAATCAAATCAACAACCCATTTAAAATGAATAGCCAGAGGATACGTAGGATGAAGACCATCTCGATGTCGGATATTAGAATACGATTGACAGATTTCACATGACTCTACAAATGAGAGCACATCTTGATACATATTTTTCCACCAATATCGTTCCTTGAGTTTAACAAAAGTAGCCCAGATTCCTCTATGCCCTGCCCATAAACTATCATAAAACTCCTTTAATAATTTTAGTTTTTCTTCTTTTTTGCCTATCACTCCTTGTGGCATCCCAATTCCTTTCTTCGGTCTCTTCCATAAGAATCTATCTTGAAGTAAAAATCTATATGCTTTTTTTCTTATTTGTTTGAATTTTTCTGTAGACCAATTCTCCTGCTTAGTCAAGGTATTCAAGTAATGACTAATATCCAATAATTCTCCTTCATAAGATTCTTCAAGAAATAGCTTGTCTTCTCTATTGAGATTTGATATTGAATAGAATTTCAATCCGACGTCATCAATGTCTTCAACCATTTCGTCCTCCCTCTCGTATCTTGCTCGAGATAGCATGTGTGCTACTAAATTGTCCTTCCCAGTAACATGCTTAAATTCTGGATTTAGTGTCTTAATATAAGCAATCCATTTCAACATTGCAATATCTGGCGTTGAACAGTTAATAATCATTCCAAGCAATGGCAAGCAATCTGTTTCAATTACTACTACTGCCCCAATCAAATAGTCCTTTTCAGCTTTCATAGCCGAAACAACTCCTCAAAGTTCTCTTTTGACTTACGAATATGCACGCTGACGAATACTTAAAACTTTAGCTCCACATCGAACTGCAAATCTATTCCCACTTGAATCATCTTGACCCACAGTCCATCCAATGGCAATTGGACTAGCGTCAACAGTAAGAATCACTGGTCTATTGCACTTATAATCAACCTTCCTCAATATTGGAGGTGACATCAATAATTTCTTCAATCTTTGCATTGCCTGAATATGCCTTTCTTCCCATTTAAATCAGTAGCCCTTGCGTAACAGTTCATATAATGGATCCGCTATGTGAGCATAATGAGGGATCCAGATTTGATAAAATACACATGCACCTAAAAATCTGCGAACCTCTGTTAAAGAATCACAATCCTCTTTCATCCTTCCAATTGCATCAACTTTAGTCGGATCTGGTTTTCTTCCATAAGATCTACATAAATGTCCAACAATCACAACCTCTCGTATCCCAAATACGGACTTCATACCCGATAATGTAAGATGAACTTCTCCAAGCCGAGTTAAAATCTTTTCACAATCTTATATATGATCAACAACATATTTGCGACACCCCCTCGTATCTAAAGTTTCATCCTTGTCTGCACCCTTTTATAGGAACATCATCCAGAAAAGGCATAGTCTTTTCCGGAATAAAATCTCTCAATACCTTATTCATCCCATTCATCATATGTGCAACTGAATTGGTCACGCCTTGAGGAAGAGTGCACATTCTAACCAATCCAAGTGGTGTCCTCATTGTTGTCATGTCTCTACTTCCTTGGACAAGTTGAAATTGATCATAACCTGAATATAAGTCACCCATTGAATAGATCGCCTTTCCAGCAAACGCCTTAGCAAATTCATCCACAATAGGTCCAATTCTTGCATTTCTGATAGTTACTGCATTCACCGGTTGCATTTCTTGAATAAACCGTAGTGACCCATTCTTCTTAGGTACCGTAAACTATCGACTAGAATACGACGTAAACGAGGATTCCAATATTTTCATCTTTATCTTTTCTTTTAATAGCTCAACCAATTTAGGTAAATGTACCCTTGGTACTGGAATCGGTCTTAGATTCCAAGGTACATGTGGTACAGTGAAGATAACCATAGGTGTTAAAATATTTGGATCCACACACCCAATTTCATGAGATTCGAAGGCAAACGATCTACCTTGTTTAGCCAACATCTTTTTGAAGCAAGTAATTTCCTCCGGCAATAAAGAACCATCAGAACCAATCTTCAATTCTTCAAAAGTCTCTTTAGTAAACTGATGTCCAATACTTATTGGATCTCTTAAACTTGCTTCTTTTGATTCTTCTCCCATTTGTTCTTTAGAATCTTCCGGCAATGATTTCTCCCTCAACCTATCTCGATTCCATTCATGCTTAGGAGGTACTGTTAGAAATTATAGAGCTTTCCTCCCTTGTTCGCTACGTACCCTTGCATAAGCAAAACCATTGTCCAGTACTTTTGTTTCCATCCGTGTTGCCGTAATATAAGGTTGTCCTAAAATCAACGGATAAGACGTTGTATCTTGAACAAAGAAATGTTGCTCCGTCGCAACATCCCCAATCCAAATTTTGACATCCAGACAAGTTCAATATAATTCGCCCCGCGTGTTATTAGCTGCTCGAATTACCCATCCATGTTCGATATCAATTGGCCATTTTTGCTTCTTATAAAGATCCTTAGACATGAGATTTATTTTAGAACCATGGTCGACTAAAGCAACAATTGATTCATCTATATCTCCTACTTTCACCAATATCTCAGTAGTTGCCCTTGCCCAATGCTTTCGAGTATAATGGCTCAAAGCTTCCATTTTCTTATCACTATAACCTTCAAAACGTACTCATTGATTATACCCATTCTTTTTGTTTGTTGGTTGCTTGTAACCAATATCAACTTCTTCTTCATCTTTATATATTCTTGTATCAATAGCATGACTCATTCCAGTTTCACCCATTTATTGCCTCTTTCGCTTAATGTTGTCAATGATAACATCATGAAATTCCTTCTTTACAATTCCCAAGACTTCTTTCAATGTGAATTCCACCTTAGCGTTTAATATACGTTCTTCCAACACCCCTTTCAAATTTGTTGCCGCTTCAATGTCAGAAAGTAGCTTATAAGCAATTGATTTGCTCTTTTCTTTTGTCTCCCTTGTTTTTTCTTCCAATGATGGTGAGGTATCTTTTACAGGTAATTCTTGTGAAGCTGCCTCTCGAGCCTTGTCTCCTCGAGTTTGCCACTTAGAAGAATTTCCTTCTCTAGTATCATCAAAATTTTCTCGTCTCTTTTCTTCCATCAAAGCTTTATGTTGGCTCTTAGCAATATATGCATGAACTGAAAGAGACTCAATAGGATCCTCCCAACCTCTTGCACCTCGTATTGTAGCTGTAGTTCTCAATAACGCTTCTCGAGGTAATTTCCCTTCTTGCATTGTAGAAATGGTAGAAGTCCAAAACTCACTAGTTTTCGTACTTCCACGAAGGTCATCATCTACTCTAGCACCATAACTTGCACTTTCTTGTGCTGCTGTTTCATGCTCTTTTAGGTAATCTTGAACCAATGCTCTCATTCTTCCTTTGCCAAAATTGGTTTGAAGAAGATCCTCCCTATCTTTTAATGCTATCTTTCCTTCTTTCCAACAAATAATTCCTTGCCGTATCATATTATTAAATTTATTGCAATCTTTTCTACTGTGTGAAGCATCATTACACCAAATGCATCTTTGTACATATCCTTGTTTTGAAACATTCTTTGAATTGTTTGTAGAAGTATTCTCTTCAAGTCTTGCCAATTTGATTTGAAGATCTCCCATTCCTCGTATAATTTCTTCCATCCCCATATCTGCTTTCTTTGATAAGGATGTCGAAGGTTGAACTATAGGCATTGTTGGTGGTGTTGTACGTACTGGAGCTTTGGGTGCTTGTACTGTTTTCGGAATATTGCTTCTATCCTTCCTCCTTTCTCTTTTTGTAAGCAACCCTACCGCATCTTCAACATTTTTCCACTTTGTTGTTAATCCTTCATCTTCTTCTTTGTCTTCAAGAAGGAGTTCTAATTTCCCTTACAATTTTCCATTAGTAGCTTGAAGAAATAGATCAACTTTATTCGGCTCCAATGTCAATTTTTCTACCTTCGATAATTGAGAGTATTGCCTCTCAAATTCCCTTAGTAGCTCTATTGCTTACAAATTCTTATTAGGCCGTTCAATCCATTCCAGAAACAGCTTCTTAGTAACGCGATCAACATCTTTCAAGAAATATTCGTCTTTCAATGCATGTGAAAAAACCTCCCATGAATTCCTATAATGATTCGTAAATGATGTAATATAGTCTCTTATCTCCGATATCATGGCAAATCCAAATAATTCAACCATTTTCTTCTCAGAAACCCGATTTAATTCCATTTCATGAACATAACATCTTAAATACCTTAAAATATTCCTCCCATTAAATTGATCAATTTTATTGACCACTGCTTGCAATGCTTTGGTTGCCAAAGCTTCTTTTCGATCATTGCTTTGCTATTGCTACATTGATAATGAGAAGGCTTGAAATATATTAGCAATAGATGGATCCATGTGCATACCTTGTCCTTTAGAAGAACCACCACCAGAAACTCCTCCCAAAGATCCTTCAAATTTTTTATTTTCGTTTTCCATAAAATAAAAATAAAACCAAACAAAATCTAATACCTTCCACCTCAAGCTTTCACGTCGGATTCACCACTTTTGTCATATTACGTACTTTCCTGCTCGAGAACGCGCCGGACGTCTGGCTGTAGAAGGTAGTATAGAGATTCGCCAATATTCAAGCAGTCTATCAATTTTTGACTGCTGGAATATAAACGACTACAAGAATATACCATAAATTTATACGGATGTTCTTCGACTGCTCGTCGAAGTCCCTTTTGCCCCGACCGGTAGGTCTCTATACGTTAGAGAGAACTCTGAACAACCCAAACTGCTAATCTTCGATACCGCTTTGTACTCACGATTTTGTATCCACTGACTGTCTTGTTAGATTAACTCGATAAATTTCATTCACTCCGCATACTCAATCCTATAGACACCCTTTTAATTCTTCGTCATAGACGTAACTCGATTTCACAAAACAGTCAAGAGTTATCACACCCACTTTATTAAAAATCCCGATTCACTATTACAACATTGACTTCAGCAACGATTGCCTCAGTCTTCCCAAAACCCTATGAAGAAGAAAAACCCAATTCTCTGTCTTTTCTTCTCCGACCCGAAGCATGAAGCTCCCTCTCTGATCCTTTTCAAAAACCTTGTACCCAAAAATAAACTCTTCCCAAAAAACTTATCCTCTGAATTTCTTCAATCTTCCGTCTTGGATCCGGAATTAGCTCCTTCCGTCTTGGATCCAGAATTGGCTCCTTTCGACTTGGATCCAGAATTGGCTCCCGCCGTCAGAGCTTGGATCCGAAATTAGCTCTTGCCGTTAGAGCTTTCTCCTTCGTTTTTACCTTTAGGAGATCCTTTAACCGAAAGGACATTGCCAGAACGGCACGAAGGGCGGAACAGCCTGAAACGGAATCGGAGCCCCGTAATCGGGACTACATTGAGTCGCCCGACTAATTCAGGTCTCATATTGGCTAAGAGTCTAGTAGTAAGATCCAGATGTCCCCGTAATTGGATCAAATTGGTCCTTCGCGTCAGATTGGCTAAGGCCCGTAGTAAGACCTAGATTTTTCTGTAATTAGACTCCACTGGATTGACCGACCAATTCAGGTGTCACGGATACAAAATACAGACAAGAAAACTAGACAAGAAGTTCAAGAAGAACTGGATTAATCAGATGAGTACAAGAATAACACCAGAAAGGTGAGCTAGAACTCCAAGAGATGTGTTGTCGAGACTGAAGAACCCTTCAGCCTCGACTCCTATATGTACTACTGAATAGGAAGCTTCTCGAGCTACTTCCGCTAACTAGGATGCTTCTCCAACAACTTCTACTAATTAGGAAACTTCTCGAGCAACTTCCTAGAATCTATCAGAATATTCTAGAACCTTCTAAGAATATTCTAGAACCTTCTAAGAGAATCTTTAGGGAATATTCTAAGAATCTTCTAGAACCTTCTAAAAGAATCTTTAGAGAATCTTTAGGGAATATTCTAGAAGAATATTCGAAGAATCTTCCAATGTATGTCCATGACATCACCTCCTCTTCTAGCTTCGAGGTCTCTGAGAAGCAATGTTGTTATCAGTCAATATCAACGCAAGAAAATGAAAATCTGTCGCATCACATCCGCTATGAATTCCAATTGTTGTTCGCGAGGCAAATGATTCATCGGCCCTTGGAGCCAACGGTAGTGACCAACACCTTCAACCTCTGACCAAGCGTGGACTTCTGTGTCTTCATTGTGAAACTGTCCTCCAAACACACCTTCTGGCTGACCGTCGTAGGCAGGCTCGACCTCAAATATAATTACTAGCAATCTGTTGCTCGGTATCCTTCGACGTCGTCGTGGTGCAGGCGGTTCTTCATCTCGCGGTCGTCTTCGTGAGCTAGTCGCTTGAGATGACATAACAAGTGTAGTATCTTGACTATCGATGTCTAAAGGCTAAAATGATGAGAGCAAACTATAGTTGCTAACAAAGTTCTACACTATCGAACTATGGGTTTTGGGGGTGCCCTCTTCCCTTTTTATGCTACTTGATGAGCAAGCTTCAGCAAGAAGCTATCGTTGAATCGGCTTAGGTTTATGAGGATATCGTTGATGAAATTCTTGTACCTTTTTTGGCGCATTGGCAAGATTTTTGGCACGCTCCCACGTTCGTTCATTGATGTCGTATCCACTCCAATGCACTAAATACTCCAATTTTCTTCTATTACGCCGTGAATCTAGTACCTTTTCCACCTCGTATTCCTCATGGTTTTCAATTTCGATACTTAGTGGCGGACTTTGTACTCTTTGGGGAAAAGCTGACTCTCGATAAGGTTCCAACAAAGACACGTGAAAGACTGGATGTACCTTCATAGTAGCTGGTAACTCCAGACGATATGCCACCGGATTGATCTGCTTCCTGATAACAAATGGCCCTAATCTCCGATAGTCCAATTTGTCACATCGCCGCTTGGTCTTGATATTCCGTCGAAGAAGCCATGCTTTACTTCCAACTTTAAAAGTAGGCGCCTCATTTCGATATTTATCTGCAGATGCCTTGTAACTCTCTTGGGCAGATTGCAATTGAAGCTTCAACGTCGCTTGAAGCTCCGATAGTTGCTTCACAAATCCTTCAGCTGCTGGGTTGTTATTTGCTGAAGAACTCAATAAATCGAGCTTGGGGTGGTATCTGTAGTTGGAGAAGAATGGTGTTTGTTGAGTTGACGCATGAAGAGTGTTGTTGTATGCGAACTCAGCAAGCGGTAGATATGCAGTCCAATCATCTTGTTGATAGTTGATGGTGCATCGTAAATATTGCTCCAAAACTTGATTCACCCGCTCCGTTTGACCGTCAGTTTGAGGATGAAAAGCCAAAGAGAGCTTAATATCCACCTTCAATATTTCAAAGAGGGACCTCCAAAACTTGGATACAAACTGAGTACCTCGATCCGACACGATATCATCTGGTAGGCCATGATAACGATATATGTTATCAAGAAAGAGTCTTGCGGTGTCTTCACTTGACGATGTTTTCTTGCAAGGCACGAAATGCGCCATCTTTGTAAATCGATCCACCACAACAAAGATGCTGTCAAATGAATTCGATGGCGGTAGGTCCGTAATGAAGTCCATAGAAACTGAAGACCATGGTCGGTGCGGAATAGGCAATGGCTGGAGAAGTCCATATGGACGATGTCGAGGGATCTTGGATCTTGAACAAACATCACAAGAAAGGACAAATTCCTTCACATCCTTCCACATTTGGGGCCACCAAAAATCTCGTGAAATGAGCTCCAAAGTCTTGTTGAATCCAAAATGTCCCGCAGCTGGAAAGTCGTGGCGAGATTGAAGTACTCGGAGTCGAGTTGGTCCTTTTGGGATATACAACCGCTCCTCAAAATACAGAAGATCTCCCTCCACCTTAAACTTGTCATTATCGACACGTTGTTTGATGTCAAGAGCTATAGAATCCTCAATGGTCGCAGTACGTACCTCGTTGAGGAAGCCGTCATCGATAGTTGCAACAGTAGCAAAAATCCTGAATTTTTCTAGTTTCAACAATGTTGTACATTGTTGATCAAACGCTGCTTCTCCAGCCTTTGGCGCAAGATACGATCTCCTCGATAATGCGTCAGATAATCCTTGCTATTTTCCAGGGCGGTAGGTGATAATAAAGTCAAATCGTGATAGAGACATATTCCATCGAGCTTGACGACGATTCAAAATTCGAGCTGTCATGAAGTACTCCAAATTCTTGTGGTCCGTATAAACAGTCACTGGATGTGCAGCTCCTTCGAGGAAGTGACGCCACTCTTGGAAGGCATCCACTATAGCAAGCAACTCTTTGTCGTGGATCTCGTAGTTGATCTCAGCAGTAGAGAACTTTCGTGAATAGAACGCAACTGGATGAAGCTTCTTGTCTATGCCCATCTGTGAAAGCACAGCTCCCAAAGCAAAATCTGAAGCATCGGTCTCTAAATAGAAAGCCTTTGCAAAGTCAGGGTGTACCAAGATTGGAGCTGTAGTGAATGCCGTCTTGAGATCTTGAAATGCTTTTGCTGCTTGTGATCCCCATTCGAGCTTGTCTTTGCTTGTTAGACGCGTGAGTGGTGCAGCAACTTGAGAATAATTCTTGATGAAGATCCGATAGAAGTTAGCAAATCCAAGAAAACACTGAACATCTCTAACCGTCTTCGGAACTTCCCAAGATATAATTGCTTCTACCTTTTTTGGATCCATCTTCAAGCCCTCTGTAGTCGCAATGAAGCCCAAAAATTCCATCTCATTCTGGTGAAATTGACACTTCTCCAACTTGGCGTAGAGTCCTCGTTCGCGTAGTTTTTCAAGAACCAAACAAACGTGCTTCTCATGTTCTTCTTCATTCTTGGAAAATATCAAAATATTATCTAGATAGATGACCACAAAGTCATCGAGGTACTCCCGAAAGATGTCGTTCATCATATGCTGAAAGACCGCTGGAGCATTGGTAAGACCAAAAGGCATGACATTGTACTCAAAATGGCCATACCTTGTACGAAAGGCTGTCTTCCATTCATCTCCTTCTTTGATTCGCACAAGGTTGTAGGCTCCTCTTAAATCAATCTTTGTAAAAATTCTTGCACGTCCAAGTTGATCTAAGAGGCCGGAGATCAAAGGTAAGGGATAGCGATTTTTCTTGGTCACCTTGTTGAGTCCTCGGTAGTCCACGCACATCCGCAGTGAGCCATCCTTTTTCTTCACGAATAGGATTGGTGCTCCAGCTGGCGACTTTGAATGTCGAATAAAATTCTTGGCTAGATTCTCATCGATGTACTTTCGCAATTCTGCCAACTCCGTCTGCGATAGGTATTATATTGGACCAAAAGGTGGTTGCGCTCCTTCCTCTAAGTCTATGGCACAATCATATGGTCGATGTTCCGGCAGTATATCGGCGTTCTTCTTCTGAAACACGTCTTCAAAATCCCTATATTGCTCTGGTATATTCGATGTTGAGATATTCTCGCCGCTAGTTGGAGCTGCATAAATGACAAATGGTGCGCCTTCCTTGGACGATCTTAGGAACGCTCTCGCTCCAATAAACATGGATTTCTTCATGTAGGTTCTACCAACAGGTTTATTATTATTTTTTTCAGGAAATGTTATCCTTCGTAGCCTCCAATCAATGGACAGATTATGATCTTCTAACCAAGAAAGACCAAGGATAACAGGGCTTCATGGGATTCTAATAATATTAAAAATAACGTGACTACTATGGTCCTTAAACACCACTTCTATAGGTTCTGATTCGTGGGTAACGTTGCCTGACAATAAGGGTCGTCCATCTATCACCTCTACGTGAACAGGTTTGGACTTCTGTACTAAACGGATCTTGTGGCGTTTAGCAAACCCTTCATCTAAAAAACAAGTAGATGCCACCGAATCCAATAAAGCTAAAGTTTTTTATTTTTGAGGGCCTAAAAACAAAGGAATTGTAAAACAACGGGCAGGTTGGACAGAGAAGGAGGAACCTGATTGTTGTCGTGATATTAGATTGTCCAGCCGCACGGTTCCTACTGTGGCTGGGCGTCGTCGTTTTCCAGAATCATCGCACTTCTAGTCTTGACAGGGTGCCAATTTTGCTTCTTTGGGCAATTTCCAACCTTGTGACCTTCTTCTCCACAGTACAAACATAACCCTTCCTCCATACGTCGTTTCTTCTCTGTTGGAGTAAGAGATCGGACACGCGCCGTGTCGATTTGCATGTCTGTTGCCTCCGAATGTGAGTTTAAGCTATTTGCAGACATAGTCACGTCGTAACGAGTCATTTGGTGTCTTGGACGTTGGTCTTGGCGACGCTGGAATAGGCGGTTGTCACACTTTACAGCTTGGCTAATAGCTTCGTTGAGCGTTTGAGGATCAGGAAGAGATAACAGCAAGTCCTTCACATCATCCTTCAAGCCCCAATAAAACTGACTCACCAACGCCTCTTCACCCCAATTAATGTCACTTGCCAATTGTCTGAAATTCGAGGCATAGACTGATGCAGAGCGTGTTCCTTGTCGTAGCGATCGGATCTTTGTTGTAGCCCATCGAACTTTATCATGCTCGCCAAATGCTTCTGCAAATGCCTCCAAGAACATTTCAAAGTTGCTCAGGATTGGCGATCGCTTCTCAAACAAGGGAGTAAACCAAGACAGAGCTTGTGCTGTAAGCAAGGTTCCAACAAGCCCAACACGCGCTTCCTCCGTCGGATAACGTTCGGGCTGTAAAATTGTTATCAACCTGATTTGGTTGACAAAACCTCGAAACTTGGAACGAGTTCCATCAAACTTATCCGGAAGACTAACTCGAGGCTCCTTTCGTTGTAGGACTACTCGATCTTGTTGAAATGGAGGTAGAACTGCTTCTTCTGGCGCAGAAGTTTGAGGCTGATATGCTTTAGATGGCGCTATCCCAGATGCTCCATTGTTATGGAGTCCTACCATGACTCCTTCGATCTCTGTTGTCCTATGTGACAACGAGGCAAGAGCATTTATGATGGCGTCTAGTTTGGATTCCAAACTTTCAGCCATTTTAACGTCTTGACCTTCGGCTAACCTTCAGAAAGAAGAAAAAAGAGTTTTGACAAGAGGACAATATTGGTTCAGAGGAGAGTACTCCGCAACCTCTAAAACGCCTTAAGACTCCAAGATGAGGGGTAATCCACTCTCTCCAAGAAGAATAAGGCTCCAATATTGAGAAAGAAGAGATATCAGTTTAGAGGAGGGTAATCCGCAACCTCTAAAACACTAGCACACCTTCAAGAAGAGGGGTAATCCACTCTCTAACAAGAAGGAACTAGCTCTGATACCAGTGAAAATGTAGTCTCGACAAACTGTCACGGATACAAAATACAGACAAGAAAACAAGACAAGAAGTTCAAGAAGAACTGGATTAATCAGATGAGTACAAGAATAACACCAGAAAGGTGAGCTAGAACTCCAAGAGATGTGTTGTCGAGACTGAAGAACCCTTCAGCCTCGACTCCTATATATACTACTGAATAGGAAGCTTCTCGAGCTACTTCCGCTAACTAGGATGCTTCTCCAACAACTTCTACTAATTAGGAAACTTCTCGAGCAACTTCCTAGAATCTATCAGAATATTCTAGAACCTTCTAAGAATATTCTAGAACCTTCTAAGAGAATCTTTAGGGAATATTCTAAGAATCTTCTAGAACCTTCTAAAAGAATCTTTAGAGAATCTTTAGGGAATATTCTAGAAGAATATTCGAAGAATCTTCCAATGTATGTCCATGACATCAGGTCTCATATTGGGTAAGAGGACCCGAATTGGATTCTTGAAATTGGATCCAATTGGCTCTTCGAACCAGGCTCACCCGTCGTGTGAATTGGTCCTTTCCCTTCCTGTTGACTCCCGTTATTGGAATCGAATGGAACATT
Source organism: Physcomitrium patens (assembly GCF_059467195.1). Classification (NCBI taxonomy): domain Eukaryota; kingdom Viridiplantae; phylum Streptophyta; class Bryopsida; order Funariales; family Funariaceae; genus Physcomitrium; species Physcomitrium patens. The sequence goes on from NC_143417.1 coordinate 18,328,830, forward strand.
TCAGTATGCCCCGACTGACTGTAACGGGGTGACTGACCCTGGCCTCCTAGTATTTGCACTGGAATTGGTCGTTGCCCCCAATATTCAAGGTAACCAAATATTAATAAAAGTCCCCTTTCTTTATATTTTCACAGTATACTCATGTTACAACACGACAACGTAACTTCGATTTCACAAAACAGTCAAGAATAATCACACCCACTTCATTAAAACCCCGATTCACCAGTACAACACTGACTTCAGCAACGATTGCATCCATCTTCCCAAAACCTTATGAATGAAAAATCTCAATTCTCTATCTTTTTTCCTCCTCCCGAAGCATGAAGCTAGCTCTCCGACCCTTAAAAATCCCTGATTCTCCCCTTCATTTCTTAACCTATCCTCTCTTTTAACTCTAATTCTCCCCTCTTTCAAACCCTAGCCTCTGAATTTCTTCAATCTTCCATCTTGGATTCGGAATTGGCTCCGCCGTAAGAACTTTCTCCTCCATTTTTTGCCTTTTAAAAGGTTCTTTTTCTAGGAAACAACGTTCCCTGAAATGGCATAGAAAACAGGACAGCCTGAAACGGAATCGAAACTCTAGTAATCGAGACCACATTGAGTCACCCGACCAATTCAGGTCTCATATTGGCTAAGAGGCCTGTAGTAAGACCTGGATGTTCCCATAATTGGATCAAATTGGTCCTTCGCATCTGATTGGCTAAGAGGCCTGTAGTGTCAGGCTCGCTCAGTCATCAATTTAGTCCTTTCAATTCTGTTGACTCCCACTATTGGACTCGAACGGAGCATTTTGTTACTGGTAAGTGTGCCTTGACCGATTGTGACGGGGTGTCTGAACTCGCCCCTGAATATTGGCACTGAAATCGGTCGTTGCTCCTAATATTCGAGGTAATTGAACATTAATAAAAGTCCCCTTTTTTTATATTTTCATGGTATACTCGTGTTACAACACGACATCCACCCCCTCTGAACCTGTGCATCCTTCGGTATGCACCAATTTACCCAATTGCTGTTTGATTTATAATATATTCTCTACGTCTTTGCCCAGTTCGTCTTCATCACCTTTATTATCCAAATCACTTTCATCTTCTTGCTGCGTACCTAACTTGCATAATTCTCCTTCAATATTATATAATCTCTTTTCTTTCTTTTCTTTTAAAATCATCAACTTTCTTATACATAATATTTCCATTCTCCAAAATACCAATAAAACTCACGTCAAAGGTACCTTCATCTCGCGAGAGTACCTCCTCTTTTGTACCTCCATAATCTTGCTTTATAGTGGTACCTTCCGAAAATCCTTAAATCCTTCAACAATCTTTGGCAATGGTTTCTCCCTCAACCTATCTCGATTTCGTTCATGGTTAGGAGGTACTATTAGAAATTGTACAGCTTTCCTCCCATCTTCGATACGTATCCTTGCATAAGCAGAACCATCTTCAAGTACTTTTATTTCCATCCGTGTTGCCGTAATATAAGGTTGTCCTAAAATCAATGGATAAGACGTTGTATCTTGAACAAAGAAATGTTGCTCCATCGCAACATCCCCAATCTAAATTTTGACATCTGGACAAGCTCCATATAATTCACCTTCTGAATTATTAGCTGCTCGTATTGCCCATCCATGTTCCATATCAATTGACTATTTTTACTTCTTATAAAGATCCTTAGACGAGAGATTTATTTCAAAACCATGATCGACTAAAGTAACAATTGGTTCTTCTATATCTCCTACTTTCACCAATACCTAAGTAGTTGCCCTTGCCCAATGCTTTCGAGTATAATGACTTAAAGTTTCCATTTCTTTATCACTATAATCTTCGAAACGTACTCGTTGATTATACCCATTCTTTTCATTTGTTCGTTGCTTGTAACCAATATCAACTTCTTCTTCATCTTTATATATTCTTGCATCAATAGCATGACTCATTCCAGTTTCACCCATTAATTGCCTCTTTCGCTTAATGCTGTCAATGATAACATCATGAAATTCTTTCTTTGTAATTCCCAAAACTTCTTTCAATGTGAATTCCACCTTAGCGTTTAATATACATTCTTCCAACACCCCTTTCAAATTTGTTGCCGCTTCAATGTCAAAAAGTAGCTTATAAGCAATTGATTTGCTCTTATCTTTTGTCTCCCTCATTTTTTCTTCCAATGATGCTGAGGTATCCTTTAGAGGCAATTCTTGTGAAGCTCCCTCTCGAGCCTTGTCTCCTCGAGTTTGCCTCTTAGAAGAATTTTCTTCTCTCGTATCATCAAAATTTCCTCGTCTCTTTTCTTCCATCAAAGCTTCATGTTGGCTCTTAGTAATATATGCATGAACTGAAAGAGACTCAACAGGATCCTCCGAACCTGTTGCACCTCGTATTGTAGCTGCAGTCCTCAATAACGCTTCTCGAGGTAATTTCCCTTCTTGCATTGTAGAAATGGCAGAAGCCCAAAACTCACTAGTTTTCGTACTTCCACCAAGGTCATCATCTACTCTAGCACCATAACTTGCACTTTCTCGTGCTGCTGTTGGTACAAAAATAAAGGTTGACTTCAAAGTTTCAAAATATGCTTCAATTTCTTTACTCTACTCAAGTTTATCTTTGTAAGTCAAATGTATAAGTAGAGTTGTAATTCAAGACAAGTCTTTGATGAAGATCTGATAATAGTTGGCAAATCCCAAAAAGTACTCGACATCTCTTATTATTTTTAGAATTTTCCAATCCATAATTGTTTGAACTTTCTTAGGATCTATCATAAGTCTATCATTTGAATTGATATATTCTAAGAAGTCGACTTGAGTAGTGTGAAATATACACTTTTCTATCTTGGCATAGAGTCCAACATCTCTTAATTTTTGTAACACACAACGAATATGAAGTTCATATTCATCTGTGTTTTTAGAATAGATCAAGATGTTGTTTAGATAACAGACAATAAAGTCATCTAAAAACTCTCGAAAAACATCATTCATTAGATATTGAAAAGCTATCGATGCATTTGTAAATCTAAAAGGCATGATATTGTATTCAAAATGCCTATATCTAATTCAAAATGCAGTCTTCCATTCATCTCCTTTTTTAATATGTACTAGATTATATGCTCTCCATAAATCTATTTTTATATAGATATTAGCTTGATTCAATTGATCAAGAAGTTTAGATATCAAAGGTAAAAAATACCTATTCTTGATGGTGATCTTATTGAGTCATCGATAATTAATACATCTCCACAATGATCCATCTTTCATCTTCACAAATAAGATTGGAGCTCCTATTGGTGATTTGGAATGGTGTATGAAATTCTTTGCTAGATTTTTTTTAATATATTCTTTGAGCTAAACAAATTCATTTTCTAATAAATTATAGATCGGTCCAAATGGTGGTTGTGCTTCTTCTTGAAGGTCAATTGAGTAATCATAGGAATGATGTTTTAGAAGAGTATCTGCTGTCGTGATATAACACGACTATATAGTGAAATTATAATCAAAATTGAATTTCTAATTAATATCTAATTATCTTAGTTTAATTATAATTTGAGGTATCTAAAAATGGCTTTTATAAAAGCCTCTTAAGTTGTTTTTTTATCTTAATAGTTAGTAGATTGAAGGTTGGTTAGTAATTTTTCCTTTTAGGTTATAGAGACTCTTCTACTACCTTAGAAAGACCATAAATTAATGAAATCAGATTAAAAGAGGTAAATAATTAGTATAGTTCGTACTAAGATTAAGTTGAGAGTAGGATTGGGCTAAAAAATCCTTACGATAAGATAGATTGATACCTGGGGGTCGACCGTTGTCGTATTACGTGCTTTCCTGCTTGAGAACGCGTCGGACGTCTGGTTGTAGAAGGTAGTATGGAGATTCGCCAATAGTCAAGCAGTCTATTAGTTTTTGACTGCTGGAATATAAACGACTGCAAGAATATATCGTAAATCTATACAGATGCCCTTCGACTGCTTGTCGAAGTCCTTTTTGCCCCTGCTGGTAGATCTCTAGATGCTACAGAGAACCCCGAACAATCCAAACTGTTAATCTTCGATACCGCTTTGTACTTACGATCTTGTATCCACTGACTGTCTTGTTAGATTAAGCCAATAAATTTCATTCACTCCACATATTCAATCCTATAGACACCCTTTTAATCCTTCAATCACAGACGTAACTCGATTTCACAAAACAGTCAAAAGTAATCAAACCCACTTCATTAAAAAATCCCGATTCACCATTACAACACTGACTTCAGCAACGATTGCCTCAGTCTTCCCAAAACTCTATGAAGAAGAAAAATCCAATTCTCCGTCTTTTCTTCTCCGACACGAAGCATGAAGCTCCTCTCCAATCCCCTTGATCTTCAAAAACCTCCAATGAAAATGAACTAGTAACCTTGCAAATAGCTTGAAGCTAGCTCTTCTCTATCTTCCAAAAAAAAAAAACCTCCCCCCCGATCTTATTCTCCCCCTAACCTTATCTTCTGAATTTTTTCAATCTTCCGTCTAGGATCCGAAATTGGCTCCCATCGTCAGAGCTTAGATCCGAAATTGGCTCCCGTCGTCAGAGCTTCCTCTTCCTTTTTTACCTTTAAGAAATCCATTTATCGAAAACAAATGTTCCCTGAAACGGCACAGAGAATAGGACAGTCTGAAACAGAATCGAAACCCCATACTCGGATCCACATTGAGTCGCCCGACCAATTCAGGTCTCATATTGGGTAAGAGGACCCGTAGTAACCTGGATGTTCTCGTAATCAGACTGCATTGGGTTGCCGGACCAATGCAGGTCTCATATTGGGTAAGATGCCCGTAGTAACCTGGATTTTTCCGTAATCAGACTGCATTGGGTCGCCCGACCAATGCAGATCTCAAATTGGGTAAGAGGACCCATAGTAACCTGGATGTTTGCGTAATTAGACTGCATTGGGTTGCCCGACCAATGCAGGTCTCATATTGAGTAAGAGGACTCGGATTGGATTCTTGGAATTGGATCCAATTGGCTCTTCAAACCAGGCTCACCCGTCGTGTGAATTGGTCCTTTCCCTTCCTGCTGACTCCCGTTATTGGAATCGAATGGAGCATTTCAGTATGCCCCGGCTAACAGTAACAGGGTGACTGACCCTGGCCTCCCAATATTTGCACTAGAATTGGTCGTTGCCTCCAATATTCGAGGTAACTAAATATTAATAAAAGTCCCCTTTCTTTACATTTTCATAGTATACTCGTGTTACAATACGACATCCACCCCCTTTGAACCTGTGCATCCTCCGATATGCACCAATTTACCCAATTGCTGTTTGATTTAGAATATATCCTCTATGTCTTTGTCCTGTTTGTCTTCGTCACCTTCATTATCCAAATCACTTTCATCTTCTTGCTGCTGAATCTCTATACCTTCATTAAGGTCTTCCATATTCATCTCCGCGTGTCTTCGTTTAAATATTTTTACTCGCTTCCCTACAATTGGTATTTTCAATTTTGTACCATCTAACTCCCGTAACGAGTAAGTCGCATTATCATGAATAGTTGTTACTACATATGGTCCAAACCAATGTTTTGAAAATTTTCGCAAAGTACTATGTTGATTATCCAAACTATTGTCATAAACAAGTACCCAGGTACCTTCCTCGATTGCTTTAGGTCTCAATCGATGTTGCTTATCAAATCGTGCCTTGTTTTGTAACCTTGCTCTTTTTAACCTTTCCAATGCTATTTGCACATCTTCCGTTCTTTGCTCCAATTGTCGAATCCTAATAGCCAGAAGTTCTTCTCTTGTCAATCCATCTTCCCATGGTAGCATACTCCAAGTAAGTACCTTTTCTTTAATCAGCATAATTGGTTTTTGACCTGTCATAAGTTCTACTGGCATATATCCTGTTACCAAACTATGTGTTGTTCGATCAGCCTATAATGCAAATGACAAAAGCCGTGGCCACTCTTTAACTTTTCCATTACAAGCTTTAACTAATGCTTTCACAATCGGTGGGTGACCGCGTTCACTTTTTGCATTCCCTTCTGGATTATAAGCAGTAGTCAGTGATAGTTTAACTCCACATCTTTCAAAGAACTTACGAGCTTCTTGTACATTTAATTCTCCACGATCTGCAGTGATTTTTCCTACGCATCCGTAGCGGCAAATGACATCTTCAAGCAAAAACCTACAAATCTCCTTTGTAGATTTTGTCCTCAATGCTCTTCTTTCTACTTGATTTGATAAATCTTCACGAGCTAAAACCAAATATCTCATCTGCCATAATCCAACCGGCATAATAATCAAATCAACAACTCATTTAAAATGAATAGCCAGAGGATACGTAGGATGAAGACCATCTCGATGTCGGATATTAGAATACGATTGACAGATTTCACATGACTCTACAAATGAGAGCACATCTCGATAGATATTTTTCCACCAATATCGTTCCTTGAGTTTAACAAAAGTAGCCCAGATTCCTCTATGCCCTTTCCATAAACTATCATGAAACTCCTTTAATAATTTTAGTTTTTCTTCTTTTTTGCCTATCACTCCTTGTGGCATCCCAATTCCTTTCTTCGGTCTCTTCCATAAGAATCCATCTCGAAGGAAAAATCCATATGCTTTTTTTCTTATTTGTTTGAATTTTTCTGTAGACCAATTCTCCTGCTTAGTCAAGGTATTCAAGTAATGACTAATATCCAATAATTCTCCTTCATAAGATTCTTCAAGAAATAGCTTGTCTTCTCTATTGAGATTTGATATTGAATAGAATTTCAATCCGACGTCATCAATGTCTTCAACCATTTCGTCCTCCCTCTCGTATCTTGCTCGAGATAGCATGTGTGCTACTAAATTGTCCTTCCCAGTAACATGCTTAAATTCTGGATTTAGTGTCTTAATATAAGCAATCCATTTCAACATTGCAATATCTGGCGTTGAACAGTTAATAATCATTCCAAGCAATGGCAAGCAATCTGTTTCAATTACTACTACTGCCCCAATCAAATAGTCCTTTTCAGCTTTCATAGCCGAAACAACTCCTCAAAGTTCTCTTTTGACTTACGAATATGCACGCTGACGAATACTTAAAACTTTAGCTCCACATCGAACTGCAAATCTATTCCCACTTGAATCATCTTGACCCACAGTCCATCCAATGGCAATTGGACTAGCGTCAACAGTAAGAATCACTGGTCTATTGCACTTATAATCAACCTTCCTCAATATTGGAGGTGACATCAATAATTTCTTCAATCTTTGCATTGCCTGAATATGCCTTTCTTCCCATTTAAATCAGTAGCCCTTGCGTAACAGTTCATATAATGGATCCGCTATGTGAGCATAATGAGGGATCCAGATTTGATAAAATACACATGCACCTAAAAATCTGCGAACCTCTGTTAAAGAATCACAATCCTCTTTCATCCTTCCAATTGCATCAACTTTAGTCGGATCTGGTTTTCTTCCGTAAGATCTACATAAATGTCCAACAATCACAACCTCTCGTACCCCAAATACGGACTTCATACCCGATAATGTAAGATGAACTTCTCCAAGCCGAGTTAAAATCTTTTCACAATCTTATATATGATCAACAACATATTTGCGACACCCCCTCGTATCTAAAGTTTCATCCTTGTCTGCACCCTTTTATAGGAACATCATCCAGAAAAGGCATAGTCTTTTCCGGAATAAAATCTCTCAATACCTTATTCATCCCATTCATCATATGTGCAACTGAATTGGTCATGCCTTGAGGAAGAGTGCACATTCTAACCAATCCAAGTGGTGTCCTCATTGTTGTCATGTCTCTACTTCCTTGGACAAGTTGAAATTGATCATAACCTGAATACAAGTCACCCATTGAATAGATCGCCTTTCCAGCAAACGCCTTAGCAAATTCATCCACAATAGGTCCAATTCTTGCATTTCTGATAGTTACTGCATTCACCGGTTGCATTTCTTGAATAAACCGTAGTGACCCATTCTTCTTAGGTACCGTAAACTATCGACTAGAATACGACGTAAACGAGGATTCTAATATTTTCATCTTTATCTTTTCTTTTAATAGCTCAACCAATTTAGGTAAATGTACCCTTGGTACTGGAATCGGTCTTAGATTCCAAGGTACATGTGGTACAGTGAAGATAACCATAGGTGTTAAAATATTTGGATCCACACACCCAATTTCATGAGATTCGAAGGCAAACGATCTACCTTGTTTAGCCAACATCTTTTTGAAGCAAGTAATTTCCTCCGGCAATAAAGAACCATCAGAACCAATCTTCAATTCTTCAAAAGTCTCTTTAGTAAACTGATGTCCAATACTTATTGGATCTCTTAAACTTGCTTCTTTTGATGCTTCTCCCATTTGTTCTTTAGAATCTTGTGGTAATGGTGCGGCAACAGGCTTTACCTTCTTATCTGCCGTTTTATATCTCGTCTCTACAGTGACTTCTGGTGCTTGAAAAGATTCAAGTTTGGTATAAACCTCTCTTGATTGAATCTCAACAATCTTATCATTATCTCTTAACCCAATAGATGTAATCAATTCCAATGAATCTTCTAGTCCATTTTCTTCATAAACGCCTAAAATCCTCTTATCATCTTGCAATGTACCTAACTTGCATAATTGTCCTTTAATATCATATAATCTTTTTCTTTCTTTTCTTTTAAAATCATTAACTTTCTTATTCTCCGATATACCAATAAAACTGGCATCAAAGGCACCTTCATCTCGAAAGAGTACCTCCTCTTTTGTACCTCCATAATCTCGCTTTACAGTGGTACCTCCCCAAAATCCTTAAATCCTTCAACAATCTTTGGCAATGGTTTCTCCCTCAATCTATCTCGATTCCATTCATCGTTAGGAGGTACTATTAGAAATAATACAGCTTTCGTCTCATCCTCGATATGTACCCTTGCATAAGCAGAACCATCATCCAGTACTTTTGTTTCCATCCGTGTTGTCGTAATATAAGGTTTTCCTAAAATCAAAGGATAAGACGTTGTATCTTGAACAAAGAAATGTTGCTCCGTCGCAACATCCCCAATCCGAATTTTGACATGTGGACAAGCTCCATATAATTCGCCCCGTGTGTTATTAGCTGCTCGTATTGTCCATCCATATTCCATGTCAATTCGCCATTTTTGCTTCTTATAAAGATTTTTAGATATGAGATTTATTTCAGAACCATGGTCGACTAAAGCAACTATTGGTTCTTCTATATCTCCTTCTTTCACTAATACCTCAGTAGTTGCCCTTGCACTATGCTTTCGAGTATAATGGCTCAAAGTTTCCATTTCCTTGTTACTAGAATCTTCGAAACATACTCGTTGATTATACCCATTCTTTTCATTTGTTGGTTGCTTATAACCAATATCAACCTCTTCTTCATCTTTATATATTCTTGCATCAATAGCATGACTCATTCCAGTTTCATCCATTAATTACCTCTTTCGCTTAATGCTGTCAATGATGACATCATGAAACTCCTTCTTTGCAATTTCCAAGACTTCTTTCAATGTGAATTCCACCTTAGCGTTTAATATACGTTCTTCCAACACCCCTTTCAAATTCGTTGCTGCTTCAATGTCAAAAAGTAGCTTATAAGCAATTGATTTGCCCTTATCTTTTGTCTCCTTTGTTTTTTCTCCCAATGATGCTGAGGTATCCTTTATAAGCAATTCTTGTGAAGCTGCCTCCCAAGCCTTGTCTCCTCGAGTTTGCCTCTTAGAAGAATTTCCTTCTCTCGTATCATCAAAATTTCCTCGTCTCTTTTCTTCCATCAAAGCTTCATGTTGGCTCTTAGCAATATATGCATGAACTGAAAGAGACTCAATAGGATCCTCCCAACCTGTTGCACCTCGTATTGTAGCTGCAGTTCTCAATAACACTTCTCGAGGTAATTTCCCTTCTTGCATTGTAGAAATGGTAGAAGTCCAAAACTCACTAGTTTTCGTACTTCCACCAACGTCATCATCTATTCTAGCACCATAACTTACACTTTCTCATGCTGCTGTTTCATGCTCTTTTAGGTAATCTTGAACCAATGCTCTCATTCCTCCCTTGCCAAAATTGATTTGAAGAAGATCCTCTCTATCTTTCAATGCTATCTTTCCATCTTTTCAGCAAATAATTCCTTGCCGTATCATATTATTAAATTCATTGCAATCTTTTCTAGTGTGTGAAGCATCATCACACCAAATGCATCTTTGTACATATCCTTGTTTTGAAACATTCTTTGAATTGTTTGTAGAAGTATTCTCTTCAAGTCTTGCCAATTTGATTTGAAGATCTCGCATTCCTCGTATAATTTCTTCCATCCCCATATCTGCTTTTTTTGATAAGGATGTCGAAGGTTGAACTATAGGCATTGTTGGTGGTGTTGTACGTACTGGAGCTTTGGGTGCTTGTACTGTTTTCGGAATATTGCTTCTATCCTTCCTCCTTTCTCTTTTTGTAAGCAACCCTACCGCATCTTCAACGTTTTTCCACTTTGTTGTCAATCCTTCATCTTCTTCTTTGTCTTCAAGAAGAAGTTCTAATTTCCCTTGTAATTCTCCATCAGCAGCTTGAAGAAATAGATCAACTTTGTTCGGCTCTAATGTCAATTTTTCTACCTTCGATAATTGAGAGAATTGCCTCTCAAATTCCCTTAGTAGCTCTGTTGCTTGTAAATTCTTATTGGGCCGTTCAATCCATTCCAGAAACAGCTTCTTAGTAATGCGATCAACATCTTCCAAGAAATATTCGTCTTTTAATGCATGTGAAAAAACCTCCCATGAATTCCCATAATGATCCGTAATTGATGTAATATGGTCTCTTATCTCCGGTATCGTGGCAAGTTCAAATAGTGCAACAATTTTCTTCTCAGAAACCCGATTTAATTCCATTTCACGAACATAACATCTTAAATACCTTGAAATATTCCTCCCATTAAATTGATCAATTTTATTGACCACTGCTTGCAATGCTTTGGTTACTAAAGCTTCCTTTCGATCATTGCTTTGCTGTTGCTGCATTGATAATGAGAAGGCTTAAAACATACTAGCAATAGACAGATCCATGTGCATACCTTGTCCTTTAGAAGAATCCCCACTAGAAACTCCTCCCAAAAATCCTTCAAAATTTTTATTTTCGTTTTCTATAAAATAAAGATAAAATCAACCGAAATCCAATACCTTCCACCTCAAGCTTTCACGTTGGATTCACCACTTTTGTCGTATTACGTGTTTTCCTGCTCGAGAACGTGCCGGGCGTCTAGCTGTAGAAGGTAGTATGGAGATTCGCCAATAGTCAAGCAGTCTATCAGTTTTTGACTGCTGGAATATAAACGACTACAAGAATACACCGTAAATCTATACGGATGCCCTTCGACTGCTTGTCGAAGTCCTTTTTGCCCCTGCCGGTAGATCTCTATACGCTACAAAGAACCCCGAACAACCCAAACTGCTAATCTTCGATACCGCTTTGTACTTACGATCTTGTATCCACTGACTGTCTTGTTAGATTAACCCAATAAATTTCATTCACTCCGCATATTCAATCCTATAGACACCTTTTTAATCCTTCAATCACAGACGTAACTCGATTTCACAAAACAGTCAAAAGTAATCAAACCCACTTCATTAAAAAATCCCGATTCACCATTACAACACTGACTTCAGCAACGATTGCCTCAGTCTTCCCAAAACTCTATGAAGAAGAAAAATCCAATTCTCCGTCTTTTCTTCCCCGACACGAAGCATGAAGCTCCTCTCCAATCCCCTTGATCTTCAAAAACCTCCAATGAAAATGAACTAGTAACCTTGCAAATAGCTTGAAGCTAGCTCTTCTCTATCTTCCAAAAAAAAAAAAAACCTCCCCCCCGATCTTATTCTCCCCCTAACCTTATCTTCTGAATTTTTTCAATCTTCCGTCTAGGATCCGAAATTGGCTCCCATCGTCAGAGCTTAGATCCGAAATTGGCTCCCGTCATCAAAGCTTCCTCCTCCGTTTTTACCTTTAAGAAATCCATTTACCGAAAACAAATGTTCCCTAAAACAACACAGAGAATAGGACAGCCTGAAACAGAATCGAAACCCCGTACTCGGATCCACATTGAGTCGCCCGACCAATTCAGGTCTCATATTGGGTAAGAGGACCCGTAGTAACCTGGATGTTCTCGTAATCAGACTGCATTGGGTTGCCGAACCAATGCAGGTCTCATATTGGGTAAGATACCCGTAGTAACCTGAATTTTTCCGTAATCAGACTGCATTGGGTCGCCCGACCAATGCAGATCACATATTGGGTAAGAGGACCCGTAGTAACCTGGATGTTTGCATAATTAGACTGCATTGGGTTGCCTGACCAATGCAGGTCTCATATTGGGTAAGAGGACCCGGATTGGATTCTTGAAATTGGATCCAATTGGCTCTTCGAACCAAGCTCACCCGTCGTGTGAATTGGTCCTTTCTCTTCCTGCTGACTCTCGTTATTAGAATCGAACGGAGCATTTCAGTATGCCCCGGCTGACTGTAATGGAGTGACTGAACCTAGCCACTCAGTATTTGCACTGGAGTTGGTCGTTGCTCCCAATATTCGAGGCAACTGAACATTAATAAAAGTCCCCTTTCTTTATATTTTCACGATATACTCATGTGACAACACGACATTGTTTGTGAGACAGGGTCAAAATCAAACCTTTAGCCACTAAAATGATGGCTTAGGGCAAAATAGGATTTCACTCAAAGATCGGAGGTTAGGATTTGAGAGCTGAATTGAAGTTCTTTCCAAAGACATAAGAATTGTTTTTAGAGGCTTTTAGAGAACTTAGAAATTTTTTTTTCAAAATCACGGTTTGGATCAATGATTTGGATTTTATATAATGTAATTAGGGCTAACAATTTTGGCTAGTACGTGCAATTGGCATAACATCTATAGTGGAAAATTTGATATTTTTTGGATTATTAAGTGTGTTAAGTGTATACAAAATTTTGTGATAATTTAACGGTGTGGTTTAGAGATATCTAGTTTTTAGCACAAGAGGATTTTAGAAGGTGGAAGTTTGAGGTTGGGTAGGGTTTTTATAATATCTAAAGATCTATTAGTCGGATTAAGGTGAAAATTGGCATGGTATTGGAGGACTTAAAGATCAAGCTATACACCAATTTTGAGATAAGGTTAACGATTGAAGAAGGAAAAATCATTGCTGGGATTTTTGCTTCACTTTTCAAGTTGGCGACCGAGTGACATTGGTACAATTTTTGGAGGTTTTATCACAATGTGTAAGTTGAATTGGGCTAAAAATTCATGAGCAATTAAAAGACTTGCATTGATAATTGCATGCAAAATTCTACATCAAGTGGACGATCAGATTGGATGTTACAACTTGTTAAAGCTCATTGATGAGGATTGGGATGTACAAGAAAAATCTAAATTGCTTAAATATGAAAGTAACAAGGTAATTGGAATTTATGTATAGTTAAGACTACTAAAAAGAGTGTTTTAAGCATTTTTTAATTGAAATTCAGATTATATTCTTCTCGCATAGGTGAAACCTATTAGGATTACTTGGCTACTTATGAAACATAATCTCACCTTCTACAACTAAGTGCCCGGTGCATTCCTGAGCAAAACAATACGTAATGCGATATAAGTGGTGAATCCGACGTGAGAGTTTGGGGTGGAAGGTATTGGATTATATTTGTGGTTATTTGAAATTGATGGCGCAAGAAGGTAAGAAGGTTGAATTTGGACTTTTTATGGAGCTTTAGGTGGAGCTTAAAGTGGATTTTCAAGCACAACTTCAAGTGGTATTTTCACATGTATTGAAGGATGAATATTTTTTGGAGGAAACTTGATCAAGTTACCAAGAAATCATTCGTAGAATGGATTGAGCGACCTACCAAAAATTTTCAAGCTACAGAATTATTAAGAGAATTTGAAAGGTAATTTTCTTGATTATCAAAAATGGAAAAGTTAACATTGGGACCAAATAAGGTTGAATTGTTTCTTCAAGCTGCTAATGAAGAATTACAAGAGAAGTTAGAGGTTCTTCTTGAAGATAAAGAAGAAGAGGAAGGATTTACACCAAAGTAGAGAGCTATTGAAGATGCTATTAGATTACTTACAAAAATAGAAAAGAAAAATGATAGGTTTAGTACTCAAAGAGTAGTACAAGTAATAAAGATTCCAATGCCTACTAGGAGATTGACTATGCCTATTGTCCAACCTCCATTAGCTATACCAAAGAAAGAAGATATGGGACTTGAGGAGATTGTACGATCGATGCGAGATCTTCAAATCAAACTTGCGAGGCTTGAAGAAAAGACTTCTACAATAAGTTCAAAGGTTCCTTTTAAACAAGGATATATACAAAGATATATTTGGTGTGATGATGATTTTCATTCTCAAAAAGATTGTGGTGAATTTAATGAGATGGTACAACAAGGCATTGTTTATTGGAAAGATGGGAAGATTGCATTGAAAGATACTAGTGATCTTCTCCAAACCAACTTTGGTAAAAGAGGAATGAAAGCATTGGTTAAAGATTATCTGTCAACAGATGGAATTGCGGCAATAGAAGCTTCAAGTTATGGAACTAGGGTAGATAATAATGGCAAATAAAATTTTATTAAAAATTTTCAACTAAGTGGACTATGATCTTCTGCTATTTCTACAATGTAAACAAAGAAGATGCTATGGAAAGCTTTATTAAGAACTGCTACAACAATTCGTGGTGCTATAGATTGACAAGATCTTGTAGAAGCTTTGTCAGTACATGCATATATTGCTAAAAGTGAATATGAAGCTTTAATGGAAGAAAAGAGGAGAAGAAATTTTGATGATTAAAGAGAAGAAAATTCTTCTAAAAGACAAACTCGTGCATTGGCTTCATAAGAATTGCCCACAAAAGATACTTCAATAATATCGGAAGAAAAAGCAAAGGAGATGAAAGATAAAGGTAAATTGACAACTTATAAACTACTCTCTGATATTGAAGCAGCAACAAATTTAAAGGGAGTGCTTGAGGAACGTGTGCTCAATGCTAAGGTTGAATTTACATTGAAAGAAATTTTAAGAATTGTCAAGAAAGAATTTCATGATGTCATTATTGATATTATTAAACAAAAGAGGCAATTAATGGGAGAAGCTAGATTAAATCATGATGTTGATGCACACATATATAAAAGTGAAGAAGATGTATTCGATAATTATTACAAACAATCAACAAGTAAAGGGAGGTGTCATAATCAAAGGGTATGTTTTGATGATCAAGGTAATAAAGATAGAGAGGTTTGAAGTCATTATACTCAAAAGCATTGGGTTAAAACAACAATAGAGGCATTAGTAGAGATTGGAGATATGGATGAATCGATTGTTGCTTTGATTGACTATAGTTCAGAGATAAATCTTATGTCTAAAGATCTTTATATGAAGCAAAGGTGGCCAATTGATATAGAGCATGGATGGATAATACATGTAGCTAATAATATATATGAGGAGTTATATGGTGCTTGTCCGGATGTGAAAATTTGGATTGGTAATGTTACAATGGAGCAGAATTTTTTTATTCAAGATGCAACATCTTATCCTCTTATTTTGGGACAACCATATATTATTATAATTCGGATGGAAACAAAGGTACTTGCTGATGGTTCAGCTTATGCATGAATTCGTAGTGAGGATGGAAGGAGGGCAGTACAGTTTTTGACTGTGCCTCCAAATCATGAGCGGAATCGAGACAAATTGAGAGAAAATCCATTGCCAAGGATTGTTGAAGAATTCAAGGATTTTTTGGAGGTACCACTATAAAGCGAGATTATAGAGGTACAAAAAGAGAGATATTCTTACAAGATGTAGGTGCCTTTAATGGAGGATTTATTAGTATTTTTGAAAATGGAAGCATTATGCATAAGAAGATTGATGACTTAAAAAGAAAAGAAAGAAAGGAATTAAGTACTATTGAAAGAGAATTGTATAGGTTAGGAATATTATAAGATAATGAAAAGATTACTGGTATTTATGAAGAAAATGGAGTGGAAGATCTTTTGGAATTGATTGCATCTATTGAATTAGGTAATGATGATAAAGTTATACCAATTCATTTAAGAGAAGTTTATGATATGATTAAATCTTTTCAAGCACTGGAGATTATAGTTGAGACAAAATATAAGACAATAGATAAGAAAGTTAAACTGGTTGCCAGACCTTTGCTTAAAGATTCTAAAATACAAATGGGAGAAGCATCAAGAGAAAGGAGCTTGAAAAATCAAAAGAATATTAGTCACAAGTTTACTAAAGAAACTTTTGAAGAATTAAATATTGATTCTGATGGTTCTTTATTACCAAAAGAAATTATCTACTTCAAAGAGATGTTGGCAAAATAAGGTAGATCATTTGCCTTTGAATCTTATGAAATTGGATATGTGGATCCAAATATTGTAATACCTATGGTAATTTTTACTGTACTACATGTACCTTGGAATCTAAGACCAATTTCAATACCAAAGGCACATTTACTAAGCTTGATAGAATTATTAAAAGAAAAGATAAAGATGAAGATTTTGGAGCCCTCTTTTGCACCATATTCTAGTCGATGGTTTACAGTGCCTAAGAAAAATGGGTCATTACGTTTTATTTAAGATATGCAACCAGTGAATGCAGTAACTATCAAGAATGTAGGAATTGGACCTATAGTAGATGAATTTACTGAGGTATTTGTAGGAAAGGCAATCTATTCAATAGGTGATTTATATTCGGACTATGACCAATTTCAACTTCTAGAAGGAAGTAGAGATATGACAATGATGAGAACACCACTTCAATTAGTTCCAATGTGTATTCTTTTTCAAGGCGCAACCAACTTAATTGTACATATGATGAACAAGATGAATAAGGTATTGAGAAATTTTATTCGAGAGAAGACTATGCCTTTTCTAGATGATGTTTTTATAAAGGGATGCAAAGAAGAAGACAAGAATGAAACTTTAGATAAGAACAGGTGTCGCAAGTATGTTGCTGATTATATACAAGATTATAAAAAAATATTGACTCGGCTTGGAGAAGTTCATCTTACATTATTGGGTACAAAATCTACATTTGGAATACAAGAGATTGTGATTATTGGACATTTGTGTAGATTTTATGGAAAAAAATCAGATCCAACTAAGGTTGATGCGATTGGAAGAATGAAAGAAGATTGTAATTCTTTAACAAATGTTCGTAGGTTTTTAGGTGCATGTGTATTTTATCGTATTTAGATTCCTCATTATGTACATATAGTAGATCTATTATATGAACTATTATGCAAGGGCTATCGATTTAAATGAGAAGAAAAGCATATTAAAGTAGTACAAAGATTGAAGAAATTATTGATATCGCCTCCAGTGTTGAGAAAAATTGATTATAAGTACAATAGACTAGTCATTCTTACTGTGGATACTAGTCCAATTTCCATTGAACGGGCTATTGTCACAGACACAGAAATACAGACTCGAGATCTAACAAGAAGTTCAAGAAGAACTGGCAAGAATTAGATTAATCAGATGAGAACAACACTAGAGAGGTGAGCTAGAGCTCCAAGAGATGTGTTGTCGAGATTGAAGAACTCTTCAACCTTGATTCCAATATATACTCCTATTTAGGAAGCTTCTCAAGTAACTTCTACCAACAAGGAAGCTTCTAGAAGGTTCCAGAGACTTGCTTCTAGAAGGTTCTAGAAACTTATCTCTAGAAGGTTCTAAGGATTATGTTCCTAACATCACCCCTTCTTTTAGCTTCGAGGTCTCTGAGAAGCAATGTTATTGATCAGTACCAACGCAAGAAAATGAAGATCTGTCGCATAACGTCTGCTATGAACTCCAACTGTTGTTCATGAGGCAAGTGGTTCGTCGGCCATTGAAGCCAACGGTAGTGGCCCACTCCTTCAACTTCTGACCAAGCATGAACTTCCATGTCCTCATTATGAAATTATCCTACAAACACGCCTCCTGGCTAACCATCGTAAGTAGGCTCGAACTCAAATATAATTACCAGTGATCGGTTACTCGGTATCCTCGGTCGTCATCATGGTATAGGCGGTTCTTCATCTTGGGATCGCCTTCGTGAGCTAGTCAGTTGAGATAATCTGACTGGCATAGTATCTATCTCTTAGCTATCCATATCAGAAGACCAAACTATGGCTACTGAAAAATTCTATTTTATCTTGGAGAAAATAACTACATCAACTACGAATTTTGGTGGTGCTCTCCCCCTTCCTTATATTCTTGGGTGAGCAAGCTTCAGAAAGAAGCTATCGTCAAACCGGCTTAGGTTTATGAGGATGTTGTTGATGAAACTCCTGTACCTTTTGCGGCGTATTGGCGAGATTTTCAGCTGGCTTCCACGTTCACTCATTAATATCGTAGCCGCACCAATGAACAAGATACTCTAACTTGCCCCTCCTTCACCATGAATCCAGTACCTTTTCAACCTCGTATTCCTTGTGGTTCTCGATCTCAATATTAGGTGGTAGACATTGTACTCTTCCACGAAAAGATGACTCTCGATAAGGTTCTAACTGAGAAACATGAAAGACTGGATGTACCTTCATAAAAGCCGGTAATTCCAAACGATACGCCACTGGATTGATTTGCTTCTAGATGATAAATGGTCCCAATCTTCGATAGTCCAACTTATTATATGGTCGCTTGGTCTTGATATTTTTTCGAAGAAGCCATGCTTTATCTCCAATGTTGAAAGTAGGTACTTGATTCTGAAATCTATCTGTTGATGCTTTGTAGGATTCTTCAGCCGATTGTAATTGAAGCTTCAACATATTTTGAAGCTCTGATAGTTATTTCACAAATCGTTCAGCTGCTGGATTGTTATTTGTTGACGGACTCAATAAATCAAGCTTTGGATGATACCTATAGTTGGAAAAGAATGGTGTGTATTGAGTCGACGCATGGAGGATGTTGTTATATACAAACTCGCCTAGCGGCAGATATGTGGTCCAATCGTCTTACTAATAGTTGATGCTGCATCGTAAGTATTGTTCCAAGACTTGATTCACCCGTTCCGTTTGGCCGTCAGTTTGAGGATGAAAAGTCAAAGAAAGCTTAATATCCACCTTCAGTATCTCAAAGAGAGATCTCCAAAACTTTGATACAAACTGGGTTCCTCGATTTGATATGATATCATCTGGTAGTCCATGATATCGATACACATTATCGAGAAAGAGCCTTGCTATGACTTCACTGGACGATGTCTTCTTGCAAGGAACAAAGTGTGTCATCTTTGTAAGCCGATCTACTACGACAAAGATGTTGTCAAATAAGTTCGATGATCGAAGGTCCATGATGAAGTCCATGGAAACTGAAGACCATGGTCGACGTGGAATCGGCAATGGTTGTAGGAGTCCATAAGGGTGATGTCGAGGATTCTTGGATCTTGAACAGATATCGCACGAGAGGACAAAATCTTTCACATCCTTCCACATTTGGGGCCACCAAAAATCTCGAGAAATAAGCTCCATGGTCTTGTTGAATCCAAAATGTCCCGCAGCTGGAAAATCATGGCAAGATTAAAGAACTCCAAGTCGTGCTGGTCCTTTTGGAATATACAACCGCTCCTCAAAGTATAAAAGATCTCCCTCCACCTTGAATTTGTCATCATTGGCACGCTCCTTGATATCAATGGCTACTGAATCTTTAATGGTCGTGGCATGTATCTGATTCAAGAAGTCAGCATCAATTGGCACAAAAATAGCGCAAAGCCGAAATTGCTCTGGCTTCAACAATGTCGTACATTGTTGATCAAACCCTACTTCTCCAACCTTTGGTACAAGATATAATCTCCTCGATAAGGCATCAGATAGTTCTTGCTGCTTTCCAGGTCGATAAGTGATAACAAAATCAAACCTAGATAGCAACATACTCCACCGAGCTTGACATCAATTTAGAACTCGAGCCGACATGAAATACTCCAAATTCTTGTGATCTGTGTATACGGTCAGTGGGTGTACAGCTCCTTCAAGAAAATGACGCCATTCTTGGAAAGAATCCACTATAGCAAGAAGTTCCTTATCATGGATCTCATAATTGATTTTAGCAGCAGAGAACTTTTGAGAATAGAATGCAACCGGATGGAGCTTCTTGTCTTCTCCCATTTATGAAAGTACAGCTCTCAAAGCAAAATCCGAAGCATCAATTTCTAAATAAAAGGCCTTTGTAAAATCTGGATGTACCAAGATTGGAGCCGTAGTAAATGCGGTCTTCACATCTTGAAACGCCTTCTTTGCTAGAGGTCCCCATTCTAGCTTATCTTTGGATGTCAATCAAGTGAGAGGAGCAGCAACTTGACAGTAATTCTTGATAAAGATCCGATAGAAGTTGGCAAAGCCAAGAAAGCATTATACATCTCTCACCGTCTTTGGAACCTCCTAGGACACGATTGCTTCCACCTTCTTGGGGTCCATCTTCAAGCCTTCCGTAGTCGCAACGAACCCCAAAAATTCCATCTCTATTTAGTGAAATAAACACTTCGCCAACTTGGCATATAGTCCTCACTCGTGTAGTTTCTCCAAGACCAAATGAACGTGCTTTTCATGCTCTTCCTCATTTTTGGAGAATATCAAAATATCATCCAAATAGATGACAATAAAATCATCAAGGTACTCTCCGAAAATGTCATTCATCATATGTTGAAAGACCACTGGAGCATTGGTAAGACCAAAGGGCATGACATTATACTCAAAATGGCCATACCTTGTATAGAACGTTGTCTTCCACTCATCTCCTTCTTTGATTCGTACGAGGTTGTAAGCTCCCGTTAGATCAATTTTTGTAAAGATCCTTGCATGTCCAAATTGTTCTAAGAGACCAAAAATCAAGGGTAACGGGTAACGATTCTTCTTTGTTACCTTATTGAGGCCTCGATAGTCCACGCACATCCGTAATGAGCCATCTTTCTTCTTCACAAATAAGATGGGTGCTCCAACTGACGATTTTGAATGACGGATGAAGTTCTTGGTTAGATTCTCGTCAATGTACTTCCGCAACTCCTCTAACTCTGTCTGCGATAGATTGTAGATTGGGCCAAAAGGCGGTTGTGCTCCTTCCTGTAAGTCTATGGCGCAATCATATGGTCTGTGTTCCAGTAGCATGTCGACATTTTTCTTTTGAAACACGTCTTTAAAATTCTTATATTGCTCCGATATACTTGCTGTCGAGATCTTCTTCCCAGTAGTTGGAGCCGCATAAATGACAAACGGTGTGCCTTCCTTGGACAATCTTATAAATGCTCTTGCTCCAATAAATAAAGATTTCTCTATTCGGGGTTTTCTACTAAGCTTGCTCTTGGGTGGTTTTGTAGGAAAGGTCATCTTCCGCAACTTCCAATCTATAGATGGATTATCCTTTTTCAACCAGGAAAGACCAAAAATAATAGAATTTGATGGGGTTCTAATAATATTGAAAATAATATGACTACTATGGCCCTTAAACGTCACTTCTATAGGTTCTGATTCATGGGTGACACTACCAGACAATAAAGGTCGCCCATCTATGACCTCAACTTGAACAGGTTTGGATTTTTATACTAAAGGGATCTTATGATGCTTCACAAATTCTTTGTCTAAGAAACAAGCAGATGCTCCTGAATCTAATAATGCTAAGGTTCTCAGTTTTTGAGGGCTAATAAACAAAGGGATTGTAAAACAAAAGGCAGGTTGAGCGAAAAGAAAGGAACCTGGTTGTTGTTGCGATATTTCACTGTCTAGCCGCACGATTCCTATTGTGGCTGGGTATCCTCATTTTCCTGAATAAACGCGCTCCTAGTCTTGATAATACGTCGATTTTGCTTCTTGGGATAGTTTCCAAATTTGTAGCCTTCTTCACCACAATACAAGCATAGACCTTCCTCCATACGCCACTTTTTTTCTTTGAGAGTAAGGGATTTGACACGTACCGCATCAATTTGTATGTCTTCTACCTCTGAATATAAATTCACGTTGCTTGCCGACATAGTTGGTGCATGAAAAACCGTACGTTTTCTTGAACGTTGGTCTTGACAGCATTAGAATAGGCGGTTATTGTACTTCACAACTTGACTAATAGCTTTGTTGAGCGTTTGCGGATCAGGAAGAGTTAACAACAAATCCTTCATATCGTCCCTTAAACCCCAATAGAATTGACTCATCAACGCTTCTTTGTCCCAATTGATGTCGCATGCTAATTGCCTGAAGTCCAATGCATAGACTGATGTAGAGCACATTCCTTATCATAGTGACCGGATCTTTGTTCTAGTCCATCAAACCTTGTCGTGTTCACCAAATGCTTCCACAAATGCCTCCAAAAAGGTTTCAAAGTTGTTTAGTATGGACGATCGTTTCTCAAACAAAGGAACAAACCATGATAGAGCTTGTCCTGTAAGTAAGGTTCCAACAAGCCCAACACGTGACTCCTCCGTTAGATAGCGTTCGGGATGTAAAACTGTTATCAACCTGATTTGGTTGACGAATCCTCGAAACTTGGAATGCGTACCATCGAACTTGTCTGGAAGGCTAACTCAAGGCTCCTTATGTTATAGAACCAGCGGTACTTGTCGAACCTGAGGCAAAGTTGCTTCTCCAAGTGTAGAAGTTTGAGGCTGGTGCAACCTAGATTGTGCCACCCCAGATGCTCCATCATTATGAAGCTTTGCCACGACTCCTTCAATCTCTGCAGTTCTTTGTGATAACATAGCGAGGGCATTCATGATAGCATTCAACTTAGACTCCAAACTTTCTGTCATACTAATGTCTTGGCCCTCGGCCATTCTAAGAGAAAGACAGAAATGACTCTACAAGAAGACAATATTGGTTTAGAGGAGGGTACTCCGCAACCTCTAAAATGCCTTAAGAACTTCAAAAAAATGAGTAATCCACTCTCTCCAAGAAAAATAAGACTCTAATATTGTAACAAAAGAAGTATCAGTTTAGAGGAGGGTAATCCGCAACCTCTAAAATGCTAGTACACTTCCAAGCAAAGGGATAATCTACACTCTAACAAAGAAGAAACTAGCTCTGATATGTGAGATGAGTGAAGTTTCGACAAACTGTCACGAACACAAAAATACAGACTCGAGATCTAACAAGAAGTTCAAGAAGAACTGGCGAGAACTAGATTAATTAGATGAGAACAACACCTGAGAGGTGAGCTAGAGCTCCAAGAGCTGTGTTGTCGAGACTGAAGAACTCTTCAGCCTCGATTCCAATATATACTCCTATTTAGGAAGCTTTTCAAGCAACTTCTATCAACTAGGAAGCTTCTCAAGCAACTTCTATCAACTAAGAAGCTTCTAGAAGGTTCTAGAGACTTACTTCTAGAAGGTTCTAGAAACTTATCTCTAGAAGGTTCTAAGGACTATGTCCCTAATATCTTCTACCAACTAAGAAGCTTCTAGAAGGTTCCAGAGACTTGCTTCTAGAAGGTTCTAGAAACTTGTCTCTAGAAGGTGCTAATGATTATGTCCCTAATAGCTATAGGCCAGGATGACTCAAATGGACATAGATTTGTAGTGCAATTTGGAGCTAAAATTTTAAGTACTCGCAAACGTGCATATTCACAGGTGAAAAGGAAACTATGGAAAGTTATTTCAGCTATGAAAGCTTAAAAGAATTATTTGATTGGAACTATGGAGGTAATTAAAATAGATTATTTGCCTTTACTCGGAATGATAATCAATTGTACAACACCAGATATTACGATGTTGAGATGGATTACTTATATCAAATCATTAAATCTAAAATTTAGAGATGTTGTGAGGAAAGACAATTCGATAGTATATATGTTATCTCGAGTAATATATGAAAGAAAAGATGAGATGGTTGAAGATATTGATGATATTGGAATAAAATTCTATTTTGTATCAAATCTTAATAAAAAAGAGAAGATGTTTTTGAAGAGCTTTATGAAAAAAAATTACTAGAAATTGGTCTTTATTTGAATACCTTGACTAAATAAGACAATTGTTCAATAAAAAAATTTAATCAAATAAAAAAGAAGGCTTATGGATTTTTGCTTCAAAAAGGGTTTTTATGGAAGAGACCAAAGAAAGGAATTGGAATGCCAAGACGAGTAGTAGGTACTAAAGAAGATCAACAAAGACTACTCAAAGAATTTTATGAGAATCTATGGATGGGACATAGAGGAATTTGGGCTACTTTTGCTAAAATGAAGGAATGATATTGGTGGAAGAATATGTATCGAGATATAACTTTGTTTGTAGAGTCTTATGTAACTTATCAAATGTATTCAAATATATAACATTGAGATGGGTTGCATTTCACATATCCTTTGGCTAGTCATTTTAAATGGATTGTGGATTTGGTTATTATGTCGATGGAATTATGGCAAATGAGATATTTAATTTTGGCTTGTGAAGATTTATCAAACCAAATAGAAGGCATGGCACTAAGAACAAAATCCACAAGGAAATTTGCAGGTTTTTACTTGAGAAAGTTATTTGTAGCTATGGATGTGTGAAAAGGATCACTGCAGATCGAGGAGAATTGGATGCACATGAAGCTCATGATTTTTTTTAGAGATGTGAGATCAAATTATCATTGACTACTTCCTATAATCCAGAGGGGAATGCAAAGAATGAACGTGGGCATCCACCAATTGTAAAAGCCTTAGTTAAAGCTTGTAATGGAAGAATGAGAGAATGGCCTCGACTTCAATCTTAAGCATTATGGGTTGATCAAATAACACTTAGTTCAGTGACAGGATATATACCAGTGGAACTTATGACAGGTCAAAAACCAATTATGTCGGTTGAAGAAAATGTACCAACTTAGAATATGCTACCATGGAAAGATGGATTGACAAGAGAGGAATTGTTAGCCATTAGAATTTGGCAACTTGAACAAAGATCATAAGATATAGGATTAGCATTAAAAAGGTTACAAAAGACAAGGTTGGGAAATAAGACTCGATTTGACATGCAACATCAATTGAAACCTAGAGCAATTGAAGAATGTGATTGGATACTTGTTTATGATAGCAATTTGGATAACCAACATAGTACTTTGCAAAAGTTTTCGAAATATTGGTTTAGACCATATGTGATAGTAATGGTTCATGATAATGCCACATATTCATTAAGGGAGTTAGATGGTACGAGGTTGAAAATATCTATTGTTGGAAAGTGAGTGAAGATTTTTAAAAGACAAGATAGAGAAATCAATATGGAGGATCATGCTGAAGATATTGGTATTTTTAAAGAAGATAATTATTTTGAAGAAGATGATAAAAATAGAAATGAAGGATTTGATGAAGAAAATGAAGAGATAGTGTGATGTTAATTATGACATATGGTTCATTTGGCACATGTCAAAGGATGCACAGAGTAAGAAGGGGTGGATGTCATGATGTAATACGACTATATAGTGAAATTATAATCAAAATTGAATTTCTAATTAATATCTAATTATCTTAGTTTAATTATAATTTGAGGTATCTAAACATGGTTTTTATAAAAGTCTCTTAAGTTAATTCCTTATCTTAATAGTTAGTAGATTGAAGGTTAGTTAATAATTTTTCCTTCTAGGTTGTAGAGACTCTTCTACTACCTTAGAAAGACCATAAATTAATGAAATCAGATTAAAAGAGGTAAATAATTAGTATAGTTGGTACTAAGATTAAGTTGAGAGTAGGATTGGACTTAAAAATCCTTAGGATAGGATAGATTGATACCTCGGGGTCGACCTTTTATGAGACAGGGTCAAAATCAAATCTTTAGCCACTAAAATGATGGCTTAGGGTAAAATAGGATTTCATTCAAAGATCAGAGGTTAGGATTTGAGAGTTGGCTTGAATTTCTTTTCAAAGACATAAGAATTGTTTTGAGAGGCTTTTAGAGAATTTAGAAATTGTTATTCAAAGTCAGGGTTTGTATCAATGATTTGGATTTTATATAATGTAATTAGGGCTAGCAATTTTAGCTAGTACGTGCAATTGGCATAACATCTATAGTTGAAAATTTGTTATTTTTTGGATTATTAAGTGTGCTAAGTGTATACAAAATTTTGTGATAATCTAACGGTGTGGTTTAGAGATATCTAGTTTTCAGCACAAGAGGGTTTTAGAAGGTGGAAGTTTGACATTGGATAGGATTTCTATGATATCTAAAGATCTATTAGTCAGATTAAGGTGAAAATTGGCATGGTGTTGGAGGACTTAAAGATCAAGCTACTCACCAATTTTGAGACAAAGTTAACAGTTGAAGAAGGAAAAATAATTACTAGGATTTTTGCTTCACTTTTCAAGTTGGCGGCCGAGTGACATTGGTGCAATTTTTGGAGGTTTTGTCACAATGTGTAAGTTGAATTGGGCTAAAATTTCATGAGCAATTAAAAGACTTACATTGACAATTACATGCAAAATTCCACATTAAGTGGATGATCGGATTGGATGTTACAACTTGTTAAAGCTCAGTGATGACAATTGGGGTTTACAAGAAAAATCTAAATTGCTTAAATATGAAAGTAACAAGGTAATTGGGATTTATGTATGCTTAAGACTACTAAGAAGAGTGTTTTAAGTATTTTTTAATTGAAATTCAGATTATATTCTTCTCGCATAGGTGAAACCTATTAGGATTTCTTGGCTACTTATGAAACATAATCTTACCTTTCACAGTTAAGTGCTCGATGCATTCCTGAAGAAAACAACATGTAATATGACACTATATTCTTCTTCTCAAATACATCTTGAAATTCTTGATATTAGCTGAAAATACCACTTGAAGTCTTTGTCTCATTAAAATTAGGTCCGACGTAAATGAGACAAGGTGATTGGAAGCAATTGGACTTGTGCAATTGGAAGCAACTTCAATGAAGTGTGACAATGAAGGATGCCTTATTTTTGCTAAGAATCCAAAGCATCATTGAAAGACAAAGCACATTGTCATTCAACATCACTACATACGGGAGAAGATTGAGATGGGAGTGATTGACATGAAGTATTGTGCAATGGAAGATATGCTTCTAGATTTTCTCACAAAAACATTAGTGAAAGATAGACATTACAAATTGACAAAGAGATTAGGTTTAGTAGCCTTTGAGCAATAGCAAAGTGGGAGTATTAAAGTAAATAGAGGATAAATTAGAAGGTAAAAGATATTATCTTAGATAAATTGCTAATGGTCAAAGGGCAACAAAAAGATGAAGGAAAGTTACTAAGATTGCGGCTAGGATTATAGGTGGCGGCTATATTAAGAGGAATCTAGGATTTAGTTAGATAAAAGTAAGATGAACGCTATCCAAAATGGATGTAAACTCTACCTATAAATAAAGGGTGTTGGAAGTGAGAGGTATTTCATTCCATACTTCTCTTGTGTCTAACCTTGCTATTTTCTACTTACTTGGATCTTGCTTCTTGTGTTTCTTCAATAATTGCCTATTCTAAATATGTACTTGAAGTTTTTAAAAAGTACATATATTTGTGAATGTTAAGTATTTGACCATTTTGACTTTTGAATTGACTTTATATATGAATAGAAATTTTTAAGTTTTGATTTGACCTACTTCTTTATTTTGAAGGTTTGAAAATCTAGTAGTGGACTTGAAATCCTATAGATATTTTTTAATTTTGAAATATAAGGCGTTTGACTTGATATAATTTTCTATTGATTTTTTTTATACTTTATCTTTTTGATGTTTTGATTTGATCTACCTTCCTATTTGTGATGCTATTGATTCTAATGGTATGTTTGAAATCTTGAATAAATTTATAATTTAAGAGATATAAGATTTTCAAAATAGCAAAATTACCTTTCATTAATATATAAAAAATTAAATTTAAAAATATATATAATAAATACATATAAGCTTTTGGAAACTATAATAATATATTAAATATAATATATAAATATATATATTTTTTTATTTTTAAATATTATATTTATGTTACTTTTTGAATATATTAGGATTTAAAGTTTAGGTTTTAAAGTTTTTGGATTTAGGATTTAAGATTACATATGTGTTTTAAAAAAATGGCATATTTTTTTTAAAATTTAGAATTAACTTATTTCTCTATTTTCAAGGATAATGATTTTAATAGTATAATTATCTTTACTTATACTTCTTTTATTTGGCTTAGGATTTAGGATTTAGAATTACAAGAATGTCCTATAGGTTTTTGATCCTAACTATCTCACAATTTATCATAGTTTTGTCGGTTTTGAAATTTTACCAAACTATATATTGATTCAAATACCTATACAAATATTTTTTTTTCTCAAAATTATGTATTTAATTTTTTGGAATTTAGGGTTTAAAAATCCTAATTAAGATTTATAGATCCTAATTAGAGATCTATATTTTAAATTTGTTAGGATGTGAGATCCATACATAGAGTTGATAAGAAAGTATCTTGATTGTTTTCTAAAGGATTTAAGATTACAAAGGCGTCCTATAGGTTTTATGAATTACTAACCATGGATGGATTTCATAAAGTTATACTATGGAGATCAAAATCCTAAACCCTAAATCCTAAATCCTAAACTTGGCAAAGAATCCAAAAACCTAAAGTTTTATTTAAAATTTTAAGTTTTGTAAAATTTAGAGTTAGGATTAGGAATAGAATTAGGATTGCATTAGAATAGAAATGCACCTTTGTTATCAATACTAAGATGTATCATAGTAAGAGAATTTCAAAAGAAAAGAATCCAAACCTCTTATTATCCCTATTTGAATTCAAAATACTATTTCTTCCTCCTTGATATCTTATCTCCTTGATGCTCTGTCTACTACAATACTCTATTCCCTCAATACTCTGTCTGCTTGATGTTTTTTGTCTTGAGTATCCTACCTCCTTCACAATCAGCATCTTCAATATTTTGTACCAATAATATCCTACACCTTCAATATTCTATATGCATAATGTCCTACCTTCTCAATAGTCTTATCTCTTAATACTCTATTTTTTCAATATCCTATTCCAATAGTATTCTAGTTCTTGATATCCTACTTCCATTGATACTCTATCCCTATTGATACTCTACTCCTTTAATTTTATGCTCCAAGATATCCTGCCTCATAATGTCATATCTCTTTAATACCTTGGCTTATCAATACTCTATCCCTTTGATACATTATCCCTCAATACTCTAAATCTTAAAATCCTAAATCCTCCTGCTACCTCCTTCAATGCCCTGATCTTCCATATTCTGCTCTGAATCTTAATTGCTATCTCTAATACCCTCTCTCAATACCTTACTCTTTTTATATCCATCCTTAATATCTTCTTGCTGCTCCCCCTAACCTTGTTACGTTCTTGATATTTAATTCCAACTTTTACTTTTTTCTTCTCTTTCTTCCATAATATGCTACTTTAGACTCCAAATACTAATCCTCTTCCATCTCTTTTATCCTTTTTTAATTCCATGATGCTCTTTATAATAATCCTCTATCCTTCACGACTGTCAATATGTCTCATCGAAAACATGAATAATACACATTAGAATGATCCAAGCTACTACAAAAGAGGAAGAAGAGAGTGAGATAGAGCAAGGATTGATTGAAGATCTGCTATCATGTTGTAATAGGAGTATATAGTGAAAGATGTTAATATGGATCTTATTATAGAAGAGCCAAGTTAAAAGATAAAATAAAAAAATATAGATAAAAGATAGGAAGGTAATAAAACTTTTAATATTAATGTTGTCTTTTTAAAAAAGTGACTTCTACTTATTTTATAGGACCATAAATAAGGCAAGACAAAGTAGATTAGAAAAATAAATGATATAAGTATCTTAAGGAAAAAGTGAAGAGTAAATTCTAGCAAAAATTACCTAAAAAAATTAAATATTGATACTCAGAGAAGGCTAATTATGAACCAAGATTGAAATCAGATCGTGAGGCAAAAAAACCAAGCCTCAATGATGATTCTCATGTTCTTTTGTAAATTAGATAGTGGAATTTGATAGTAGATTGAATAAAGTTTTTATGAGCATTATTTTTGTGTGATTTGGATTGATAATCACTTTGTAAGAGCTTTACAAAGTCAAATTTGTTTTCAGCTGACTTAGATTTTTGTGAATTAAAATAAGATTATCTTTTTGGACGATTTCAAAAGTTTTGTAATAGATCAACAAATAAAATTTTCTAGGTTAATGGTTATAGTTTTATTTAATATGTATTATAAATTTTAGCTTGATCTAATAGTTGAATCAAGGATTATTGAAGTTTAAGTAGGTCAAGGTCTCAAAAAATAGAATTTTAGGTCTAGTGAGGGTTTTTAAGATTTCTTGCAATCTACTAGTTTAATTAAAATAAAATTTATAAATAAAAATAGTGGACTTATTTTTCTATGTACATAAAAATTTTGAGATCAATCGAATATTGAAAAGGAGAGATATTGACTCTGGGAGATTGGCATCAAGGTCAAAGAAGGAGGCCAACCAATACTCGAGCATATTTTTGAAATGATCGTCTCTTTTGTAATTTTGATCCTTTTCAATTTTTTTGTAAAGGTTTGAGAGATATATCTACTTTGATTTGGACTTTAGAATTTTGACTTTTGTCATACAAAGGTTTTTAAAATTTTTAAAAAGCTTGTTGGATCCATTTAAAAGTCGCCCATTCTAAATATGTACTTGAAGTTTTCAAAAAATTCATACTTTTGTAGATATTAAGTATTTGATTATTTTGACTTTTGAATTGACTAGATTTAGGATTTAGGGTTAGGATAAGGGTTTAGGGATTTAGGGGTTTAGGGTTTAGGATTTAAGATTCAAGATTACAAGGATATCTTATAGATTTTTGATACTAAATATCTCACAATCTATTATTTTTGTGATACTTTTGAAATTTTGCCAAGCCTTATATTATCACAAAGATATAAACAAAGGCTTTTTTTTCTCAAATTTATGTCTTTCGTTTTTTATAATTTAAGATTTATAAATTCTAATTAGAGTTTGAAGACTCTAATTAAGGATCTGAGTTTCATCAAGATCATCACTGACTGCAATCAAGGTTTAGGGTGTGCCGACCAAGTTTAAGATCCTAGGCAAAGTTCTTGATAAGTAATTATTAAATAAAAAAAAATAACAAAATTTCCTTAATATTTTTTATAAAATTTTTGAAAGGAGAAGAAAAAGACCTTGATCAATGTAACGTTGCAAGGTTCTCTGTGCAATTTTCCAAACTTAAGCTCTATCAAATCGATTTTTTTCAACTTAAGTTCAAGTCTTTTGAGTAGTTTGCCAAACCCGTGTCTGTCCAACCTCCGAGCTTAAGTTGCTTGTTGGAGCGTTGCTTGCAGCGATGTCGGGGTAGAGAGAGTTTGCCTCAAGAAAACGTTGGGCTTCTGGCTGTTACTAATTATTCAATCAAGCTTGAAAATAAGGGAAGCCCTAAGTTTATATATGATTTTTCTCTTTTTGAGTAATTACACCAAATTCACAATCCTCAAGTAATCCACAACTTCTAAAATATGATAAAACCTTCTAAATCCTTGTTTATTCTTATGTGGAGATTTTCCCGAAATTCAACACCTCATATCTCTTAATCCGACCGTCCAAAAAAACTCTAATTTTACATGAAATACTAATATATTCTTATTAACTTCTACAACAATTTTCAACCGCAAATTCATTGCAGATCTTGAGATATCTTGAAATCCCTAACAGCCGCTTCAAACCCTTGTTTTTATACATCTACGTGAAATTTTCTTCATATCTCACAAAATATAAGCTCAAATGCCACGAAATTTGTATATATAGCTTCTTAACACAAAATTTTACATTCTCCAAAAAGTTTGAGCCAAAAGTTTTTCCGAAAACTCAAGTTATGGCTTCAACCATTACTACAAACAAACCCACATACTTACTACTTTTGATTTGGAAGCGTCGCCTTCAACTCCTTACAACTCCTTCATATAAACTCCAAAAGCAATAATTCTTTCGTGAAATATGTAGGCCTTGAAATCGCTGTTCCAGTCGCACCTTCCGATCTTCAAAAGCTGCTGTAAAACTCATCGTACTCTCAAAAGAGTAACAGTATGTCTTAAATAAACACCTTAACTTCAAACGGATATAACTTTTTCACCCTAACTCCAAATCCTTTAATTTTTGTACCCAAATTGTTCTCCAAACCCTAAACCTCACAACTCTAGCTTCTAATCTCCGAATGCCCCCTTTGAAGTCGCCGAAACCCTTCTTAAGGTCGCAGGCAGCCTCCTCAAAGCCCATTGGGCATGGTATTCGACCAATAGGGATGAAGTTCCCCATTCCTTGCCTTCATCCGACCATGCCTTGCTTTCATTCCTCCCAATTAGCTTCCTACTAGTTTAGATTTTCATCCTTAGGTTTCCACCTTTTCTCAAGGTTTCATACTAAACATTTAGGTCCTATATATATATATATATATATATTAATGTCAAAATCAAAAGAAATAAAGAAACAAAGTAAAGTTTCTTATACCAACTCCTTTTAATTTAATCTACTAGCCACTCTAACATACATCCAGATTTATCAAAATATAATATGTTTTAGCTAATTTTTACATACTGTAAGCATTTATAGTACGACAACGACATCTCAGATTGTGCTCTTGACATCGACCATGCTTCCTCGTCCTTGTTTGATAGAAAAAATTTGTTGAACAGTGCATTAAAAATATTAATGATGACATGGACGATCCTCGGCCTTCAACGGTGATACCAGTCCCAAGCTCAACCCTCGCAAGTTTGCTCAACCCACTTTCTTCTCGTTCCTTGCCTCAATTAATCACTCCTTGTCTGCCATCAAAAATCTCAAAAATTCACCTCTTAATATATGCAAGCTCGATAGGCTAAAAAAGAAAATTATTGAATGCGTACAACCCTACATTCTCCAATCCCCAAAGTTATAACTCTTTTGGTATATCCCACCTGTTGTACCATCTATTCGTGCTTCCACATCGTGGATCGCCATGGACAAGAATAACTTCAGTCGTCGCATTATATACTGTGCTTGTACATATTGAGACATAGACACGTAGTCTACCATCGATTCATACAATAATAATGATGATGAACCTCCCTCGTCTAGCTATGCCAGTCTCTGTGCTTTGACATTTTTAAATGACAACTCTCTTCTTTTCTCCATGAACAGCGACTCCTGCTGCCTTTGCAACATTGCCAACATTATATTATCTCCCTCATAAGCCCCTACTCTTCATTCAATATCTTTCTCTAGTCCTACTCCTCGAGTGCATCTCACTAGCTACACTTCTGTCTCTCCCAACCTTGAATTGCCCTTCGATCGCTCACTCCTCCCTTTTTTTGCAAGCAAAACTAAATGATGTATTCATTGATATAGTGCGATAAGCCAGTTAGTTTAAGATAATCTTCAATTGAAACCCTTAAGATGTGCAACGCGTATGTGGAGACTCAAGAGACTATATTTTTTAAAGCTATTGCTTGCAGGGATTGATCTCAGCATGCAAGGTTACATGTCATTGGATCAGGGCTCCTATCTATACTTCATCGACCCACACCGATAATCTAAAACCGTAATATGCTATGATTTATTGAATAGGTAAAGATTCCTTGTTGAAGATGCTTTTTCTGACTTATATTTAGAAGTTTACAAGTTATATCATCTTTTGTTGTATTCAATGTGAGAAGTATGCAGCATCCTCATTCTTTGCATGCCATGTATGTCAGTGGTTGCTTTATGTTTTAAGATTATTTTCTATCTCTATGATATTAGAATAAAAACTTTCTCACTAGGATATGGTTTCTACATAGTCGAGTTATGGAGATCAGTTGGAGTTCTATTGAGAGGACTTGATTATTATGCTGGCTGATGTCGTATGGTGTGATTTGATATCTAGGAATACATTGGATATCTAGCTATAGAGAGTGTAGCTAAAACCTTTATATGAATCTGGTCTTAGCTTCCAAATTTCTTTTTATTTGTATAAAACTCAAAATATAACAAAATCCCTTCAAAATATATTTTTCCTGCAAAACGTTTTCTTTTTCCAAACTTTAGAAATTCATAACTCTCGATCTAATCATTCAGTTTGTCTAAAATTTACAAAATAGGTAGAATTCATCTTTGTATTTTACCACAAAAATAACTAACTACAAATTCACTCCCGATCTTTTAGAATCTAAGAAATCCTGGCAGATGCTCTAAACCCTAATTTACAAGTACCCAAGCACTATTTTCTTAATATCTCAAGAATCCAATACTCAAATATCATTAAACTTATATGTAAAATTTACTAACATGAATTTACACATTTCTTGAAATTTTGAGCCAAAACCTTGTCAAATTGCTCAAGATATAGTTCAAGTTACAATTCCTAGTAAATCGAGTCTTTTACTACCTTTAGATTGCATGTGCTGACTTCAAAATCAAATAACTCCTTTATTTTAACTTGGAATCCAGCAAGCAGTATATAAAAAGTATAGCTGTAAAATTCTTTTCTTTAGTCGCAATCGCTGATTCTCAATTGCTGACTGTACGCGTGCATTATGCCAAAAAGAGTGACAATAGCTCCCAAATCATCACCTTAACTTTGAGCACCTATATCTCCTTCATTTAAACTCCAAACCATATAAAACTTGTACCAAAACCATAGCCAAAAACCTAAACTTGCCGATCTTGGCCTTAAAAGCTGGAATTGCCCCCAAAAACTAACCCTAATCTCTAATATGGCCTCGGATAGCCTCCTCAAAGCCTATTGGTCATGATTTTTGACCAATAAGAATGGAGATTTTCATCATTTATCTCCATTCATCTATATTGGCACCCTAATTACTCCCTTTGCTACCAAAACCCTTCTTCAATCCTTTTTCTTATAAGTTTTACATAATTTATGTTCTAAATACCAAATAAAAGAACCAAAAGAAGTTTTTAAAGGTCACCAATGTCTAACAAAGGTGACTCTAAATATTTAGAAGTTACTATCAACAAAAACCAATCTTAAAAGCCACCATCAAAAGGAAATTAAAGTTATATAAATTCTATAGTAATCTTTTTAAACAACCTCTTTTCAAGGTAATAATCAAATTATATTCTACAACCAATTAAAATCTACCAACATGGCTCTCACCATGTTACTTAATAAATTATATACTAATTACATAATTACATTGTTTTCATATAATAGTCAAATCACAACACGACAACGGCATCCAAAGTGAAGTTTGATTTGTTTGTTTCCATATAAAATGGCTTAGAAAAATCGACATGATACAAGATTGGTGCAAAAACAAAGGTTGTCTTCAAAGCTTCAAATGTTACTTCCACTTCTTGATTCCATTGAAGTTTGTCTTTACAAGTCAAATGTGTAAAAGGAGCTGCAACTTGAAAGAAGTCTTTGATGAAGATGTGATAGTAGTTGGCAAATCCCAAAAAGCATTGGACATCTCTTACCATTTTTAGAATCTTCCAATCCAAAATAGTTTGAACTTTCTTAGGATCCATCACAAGTCCATTATTTGAAATGATGTATCTTAAGAAGTCGACTTGAGTATTGTAAAATACAACTTCTCTATCTTAGTATAGAATCTCGCATCTCTTAATTTTTGTAATACATGACGAACATGAAGTTTATGTTCTTCTATGTTCTTAGAATTGATTAAGATGTCATCTAGGTAACAAATAACAAAATCATCTAAAAAATCCCAAAAGACATCATTTATTAGTTGTTAAAATACTGCTGGTACATTTATAAGTCCAAAAGGCATGACATTGTATTTGAAATATCCATATCTTATTTGAAATACAATCTTCTATTCATCTCTTTTTTTGATGCGTACCAGATTATATGCTCTTTGTAGATCTATTTAAGTATAGATCCTAGCTTGATTCAACTGATTAAGGAGTCTAAATATCAAAGGTGGCGAGTACCTGTTCTTGATGGTGATTTTTTTGAGTCCTCGATAATCGACATACATTTGCAATGATCTATCTTTTTTCTTCACAAATAAAATTAGAGCTTCTGCTAGAGATTTGGAATGGCGTATGAAGTTCTTAGCTAGATTCTCTTTAATGTACTCCTTGAGTTCAGTTAATTCATTTTGTGATAAACTGTAGATTGGTCCAAATGGTGGTTGTGCTCCTTCTTGAAGATCAATTGAGCAGTCATAGACACAATATTTCCAAAGAGTATCCACATTCTTCTTCTCAAATACATCTTAAAAATCTTGATATTGGCTTGGAATACGATTTAAAGTCTTTCCACCAATAGAAACAGGTGTAACATAAATGACACAAGGTAATCCTTCTTTTATAGCAAGTAAGAAAGCTCTTGTACCTACAAATATAAGTTTAATTGTACTAGACTAATGAATTTCTACTTGATTAACTATACTCTTAGTTATACTTTCAAAAAAATTAAGACTACAAGAAGTCAAATCTATTTTAGGATTATATTTTTCTAGCCATGATAAATCTAAAATGATTGGATTAGAGGGAGATCTAATGATATTAAATATTACAAAGCTACTATGACAATTAGTTGCTACTTCTATAGAAAGGATTTTATGAGTAACATCTCCTGAAGACAATAAACGACCATCTATGACTTTTATATGAACAGGTTTAGTTTTCTTCATTAAAATTATACTATGTCTTTTAGCAAATTCTTCATTTAAGAAACATGTTGAGGCTCTTGAATCTAACAAGACAAAGGCTTTGTGATGTTTAGGTCCTAAAATAATATTTATCTTAAAACAAGGAGAGGATTTTGAGGAGAGAATAAGACCTTCACTAGGAGTTATATAAGGATCCTACCACATGGTTCCTATTATAACTAGACAAATTCATTTTCCAACATACTATCTTCTTTAATAGCTGTACTCTTTATTTTATGGTTACGTCGCTTCTTTGAACAATGTCTAGTAGTGTGCTTAGGTTCTTGACAATATAAGCACAATCTTTCTTGACAACAACGAATCTTTTCTTGCTCAGTAAGAGGTTTGAAACTTACTGCATCAATTTACATATCCTCTACTTCCGAATGTATGTATTGAAGAGATGTTAGTATTGCTATTGAATTATAGTAATGTTGAGGTCTACTTATATGGTTCTTAGATCAAAATTCAAAAAGGCAATTGTCTTACTTAATAGCAAAGTCAATTGCTTGACTCAATGTTTGAGGATCAAGTAAGTTGAGCATTAATTTTTTTACCTCATATTGTAATCCATAGAAAAATTGGCTAACAAGTACAGCATCATCTCACTTGATATTAAATACAATTTGTCAAAATTATGAATCATACAACGTTAGTGATTGATTGCCTTGTTGTAAAATATGGATCTTGTTGATTGCAATATGAATTGCATCATGTTTTCCATACATGGATCCAAATTCTGCCGTAAAAGCTTTTAAATTATCCAATATTAGATCTTGTTGTTTAAAAAAAGATGATAACCATCATAATGTTGAACTTGAAAGAAGCGTACCAATGAATCTAACTTGCACTTATAGAGTTGGATAGCTTCGAGATTGAAGTTCAATCACAAGTTGTACTTGATTGATAAATCTTCTAAATTTTGATCTGGTGCCATCAAACTTTTTGGATAGGACAATTCTTGATTCTTTAACACTGGAAGGATGTTCCACCAGAAGAGAAGGAACATGATTTGGTGCAGATATTGAAGCAGCTCCAATCATTTCTATATCTTCACTTGCTGTTAATCTTGTTGTTCCTTGTCGAGGTAAATTGACTTGATGCATCACAAGTATTAATTTCTTCAATTGCTCTTGCATTTTTACCATTACACTCTTCATTTTAGCAAGTTCTACCATGATAACACTTAGAAAAGAAAAGATGTCTAATATTGCTCAAGAAAAATAGAAGAGAGGACTTGAAAACAAAGAAAATAATAAGAACAATATCAATTTAGAAGAGGGTAATCCACAACCTCTAATACGCTTATGTCTTAAGAAGTAAAAGAGATAATCCACTTTTAACCAAGATTAGACAAAGCTCTACAATTATAAGAATACTCTTATCAATCTGTCAAGGACAAGAACTTGATAGAAATAAATTAATAAGTGAGACTTTTTTCAAAGAAAGATGAAAAAATAGAAATAACTAAATATGTATATTAAGAAAGAAAAAAAATGGCTATTGTCAAAAGACAAGAAAACTAGAGATCCTTGAAACTAGACTAGAAGCAAGAAAAGAATTGACAAGAGTGAAGAGGACATCACTCTTGCCTCTATATATACTATCTAAGTAAGAGCTACGTGGCAATATTCTATAGGACCTCCAAAAACGTATAGACTTTACACAACACGTATCTTAACTTATAAGACAAGTTTTTTATGTGAGTGCCACATAATTAGCTTATTCTGTAAGCTACCAATATATATGGCACGTGATTAATTTGTTGACCAAGTTTCTATCCTACCAATTAAGTAGAAACATATGTAAAGTCAAAGTAAAATCTGTGAAGCTTCTAGAAAGCTTCTCTAGAAGATATAATGAAATTAATCTACTTTTATCTACTTCTATCTATTCATATCATCTAGATAATAATTATAGTAAATATATGTTTATAACATATATTTTCTATATACAGATTAAAATTCTACTAAAAATGCCTACAAATAATCTAATATTGGATCACATCATTTCAAAAAAGATAAAAATCATGATAAAGAAGAACCTGAAAGTAGTGTTCCAATAAACCTGACTTATGATCCTTGAGCTAAATAGCTTTAAGGTTTAAGTTCAATTACCATTTATACCTGATTAATGAATCCACAAAATTTAAATCTTGTACCATCAAACTTCTCAAGTAAACTAATCTTTTGCTCCCTGATGCTTGAACAAAGTTCCATCATAGATGAAGTTATATGACTTGGTATAGATATTGAAGCAGCTCCAATCACTTCTATATCTTTACTTCTTGTTAATCATTTTGTACCTTGATGAAAATTTCATCAAGTACTTATTTCTTTTAATTAGAATATGTCTAATTTTTTGGTGAAGGAATTAAATTGAAAAGAAGAAAAAATAAATGAATATGACTATATGTCACAGACACAAAATACAGACTTGAAATCTAACAAGAAGTTCAAGAAGAAGTGGCAAAACTAGATTAAACAGATGAGTACAAGAACAACACCAGAAAGGTGAGCTAGAACTCCAAGAGATGTGTTGTCGAGACTGAAGAACTCTTCAGCCTCGATCCCTATATATACTCTTACTTAGGAAGCTTCTCGAGCTACTTCTATTAACTAAGAAGCTTCTAGAAGGTTCTAGAGGCTTCTTTTCTAGAAGGTTCTAGAAACTTCTCGAGCTACTTCTATTAACTAAGAAGCTTCTAGAAAGTTCCAAGGGATTCCTTTCTAGAAGCTTCTAGAAACTTCTCTTCTAGAAGGTTCCAGAGACTTCCTTTCTGGAAGCTTCTAGAAACTTCTCTCTAAAAAGTTCCAGAGGCTTCTCTTCTAGAAGGTTTCAGAGGCTTGTTTTCTAAAAGGTTCTAGAAACTTCTCTCTAGAAAGTTCTAAGGAATATGTCCCTAACATCACCCCCTCCTTTAGCTTCGAGGTCTCTGAGAAGCAATGTTGTTGATCAGTACCAATGCAAGAAAATGAAGATTTGTCGCATAACTTCTGCTATGAACTCCAACTGTTGTTCACGAGGCAAGTGGTTCATCGACCCTTGAAGCCAATGGTAGTGGCCCACGCCTTCGACTTCTGACCAAGCATGAACTTCCGCGTCCTCATTGTGAAATTGTCCTACAAACACGCCTTCTGGTTGACCATCGTAAGCAGGCTCAATCTCAAATACGATCACCAGTGATCGGTTACTCGGTATCCACCGTCGTTGTCATGGTACATGTAGTTCTTCATCACGGGATCACCTTCGTGAGCTACTCGGTTGCGATACTCTGACTGGCATAGTATCTATCTCTTGGCTATCCATATCAAAAGACCAAACTACGATCTATCTTGGAGAAAATAACTACATCAACTATGAATTTTGCTGGTGCTATCCCCTTTTCTTATATTGTTGGGAGAACAAGCTTCAGAAAGAAGCTATCATCGAATTGATTTAGGTTTATCGGGATGTCGTTGATGAAACTCCTGTACCTTTTGTGGCGCATTCGCAAGATTTTCAGCTGGCTCCCATGTTCGCTCATTAATGTCATAGCTACACCAATGAACAAGATATTCTAACTTTCCCCACCTTCACCGTGAATCCAATACCTTTTCAACCTCGTATTCTTCGTGGTTCTCGATTTCAATACTAGGTGGCGGACATTGCACTCTTCTAGGAAAAGATGACTCTCGATAAGGTTCCAACAGAGAAACATGAAAGTCTGGATGTACCTTCATAGAAGCCGGTAACTCCAGCCAGTATGCCACTGGATTAATTTACTTCTAGATGATAAATGGTCCCAATCTTCGATAGTCCAACTTATCACATGGTCGCTTGGTCTTGATATTTCGTCGAAGAAGCCAGGCTTCGTCTCCAACTTTGAAAGTAGGTGCTGGATTCCGAAATCTATCTGCAGACGTCTTATAGGATTCTTGAGCGGATTGTAATTGAAGCTTCAACATAGTTTGAAGCTCTGATAGTTGCTTCGCAAATCCTTCAGCTGCTGGATTGTTATTTGTTGACGGACTCAATAAATCAAGCTTCGGATGATACCCATAGTTGGAAAAGAATGGTGTTTGTTGAGTCGACGCATGGAGGGTGTTGTTATATGCAAACTCGGCTAGCGGTAGATATTAAGTCCAATTGTCTTACTGATAGTTGATGCTGCATCGTAAGTACTGTTCCAAGACTTGGTTCACCCGTTCCGTTTGGCCATCGGTTTGAGGATAAAAAGCTGAAGAAAGCTTGATATCCACCTTCAATATCCCAAAGAGAGATCTCCAAAACTTTGACATGAACTGGGTACCTTGATCTGATATGATATCATCTGGTAGTCCATGATATCGATACACATTATCGAGAAAGAGTCTTGCTGTGACTTCACTGGACGATGTCTTCTTACAAGGAACAAAGTGTGCCATCTTCGTAAGCCGATCTACCATGACAAAGATGCTGTCAAATGAGTTTGATGATGGCAAGTCCGTGATGAAGTCCATAGAAATTGAAGACTATGGTCGACGTGGAATTGGCAATGGCTGTAAAAGTCCATAAGGGCGATGCCGAGGATTCTTAGATCTTGAACAGATGTCACAAGAGAGGACAAAATCTTTCACATCCTTCCACATTTGGGGCCACCAAAAATCTCGAGAAATAAGCTCCAAGGTCTTGTTGAATCCAAAATGTCTCGCAACTGGAAAATCATGGCAAGATTGAAGAACTCGGAGTCGTGCTAGTCCTTTTGGAATGTACAATCGCTCTTCAAAGTATAAAAGATCTCCCTCCACCTTGAACTTGTCGTCATTGGTACGTTGCTTGATATCAATGGCTACTGAATCTTTAATGGTCATAGCACGTACCTGGTTTAGGAAGTCAGCATCAAATGATACAATAGTAGCACAAAGTTGAAATCTCTCTGGCTTCAATAACGTTGTACATTATTGATCAAACGCTGCTTCTCCAGCCTTTGGTGCAAGATACAATCTCCTTGATAAAGCATCGGATAGTCCTTGCTGCCTTCTAGGTCGATAAGTGATAACAAAATCGAATCTAGATAGCGACATATTCTACCGAGCTTGACGCCAATTTAAAACTCGAGCCGTCATAAAATACTCCAAATTCTTGTGATCCGTATATACGGTTACTGGATGTGCAGCTCCTTCAACAAAGTGACGCCATTCTTCGAAAGAATCCACTATAGCAAGAAGTTCCTTATCGTGGATCTCATAATTGATTTCAGCAGCAGAGAACTTCCGAGAATAGAATGCAACTGGATGGAGCTTCTTATCTTCATTCATTTGTGAAAGCACAGCTCCCAAAGCAAAATCTGAAGCATCAGTTTCTAAATAGAAGGCCTTTGTAAAGTCTGGATGTACCAAAATTGGAGCTGTAGTAAATGCTGTCTTCAAATCTTGAAACGCCTTCTCCGCCAAAGGTCCCCATTCCAACTTATCCTTGCATGTTAATCGAGTGAGAGGAGCAGCAACTTGAGAATAATTCTTGATGAAGATCCGATAGAAGTTAGCAAAACCAAGAAAGCATTGTACGTCTCTAACCGTCTTCGGAACCTCCCAAGACATGATTGCTTCTACTTTCTTGGGGTCCATCTTCAAACCTTCTGTAGTCGCAATGAACCCCAAAAATTCTATCTCCGTCTGGTGAAATAAACACTTTTCTAATTTGGCATATAGTCCTCGTTTGCGTAGTTTCTCCAAGACCAAACGGACATGCTCCTCATGCTCTTCCTCATTTTTAGAGAATATTAGAATATCGTCCAAGTAGAT
Source organism: Physcomitrium patens (assembly GCF_059467195.1). Taxonomy (NCBI): domain Eukaryota; kingdom Viridiplantae; phylum Streptophyta; class Bryopsida; order Funariales; family Funariaceae; genus Physcomitrium; species Physcomitrium patens. Next base: position 18,371,142 of record NC_143417.1, read on the forward strand.
GACAACAAAATTGTCGAGGTGTTCTCGAAAGATGTCATTCATCATATGTTGGAAAACTGCTGGAGCATTGATAAGACCAAAAGGCATGACATTATATTCGAAATGACCATACCTTGTACGGAATGCTGTCTTCTACTCATCTCCTTCCTTGATTCGTACGAGATTATAAGCTCCCCTTAGATCAATTTTTGTAAAGATCTTCGCACGTCCAAGTTGTTTTAAGAGACTAAAAATCAAGGGTAATGAGTAACGATTTTTCTTTGTTACCTTGTTGAGGCCACGATAGTCCACACACATCCGTAATGATCCATCTTTCTTCTTCACAAATAAGATGGGTGCTCCAGTTGATGATTTTGAATGACAAATGAAGTTCTTGGCTAGATTCTTGTCGATGTACTTTCGTAACTCTGCCAACTCCGTTTGCGATAGATTGTAGATTGGGCCAAAAGGTGGTTGTGCTCCTTCTTGCAAGTCTATGGCACAATCATATGGTCGGTGTTCCGGTAGTATATCGGCGTTCTTCTTTTGAAACACGTCTTCAAAATCTTTATATTGCTCCGGTATACTTGCTGTTGAGATCTTCTCCTCGGTAGTTGGAGCCGCATAAATGACAAATGGAGTGCCTTCCTTAGATGATCTTATAAACGCTCTTGCTCCAATGAATAAAGATTTCTTTTTTCGAGGTTTTTTACTAGGTTTTTTCTTGGGTGGTTTTGTGGGAAAAGTCATCTTCCGCAACCTCCAATCTATCAATGGATTATGTTTTTCCAACCAAGAAAGACCAAGAATAATAGGATTTGATGGGGTTCTAATAATATTAAAAATAATATGACTACTATGGTCTTTAAACGTTACTTCTATAGGTTTTGATTCATGGGTGATGCTACCAGACAATAAAGGTCGCCCATCTATGACCTCAACATGAACAGGTTTTGATTTTTGTACTAAAGGGATCTTATGACGCTTTGCAAATTCTTCGTCTAAAAAAAAAGCAGATGCTCCTGAGTCTAATAGTGCTAAGGTTCTCAGTTTTTGAGGGCCGATAAACAGAGGGATTGTAAAACAAAGTGCAAGTTGGGCAGAAAGAAAGGAACCTGATTGTTGTTGGGATATTTCATTGTCCAACCGCACGGTTCTTACTGTGGCTGGGCATCCTCGTTTTCCTGAACAAATACTCCCCTAGTCTTGACTATGCCTCGATTTTGCTTTTTGGGGCAGTTTCCGACTTTGTGGCCTTCTCCACCGCAATACAAGCATAAATTTTCCTCCATACGTTGCTTTTTTTCTTCTATAGTAAGAGATTTGATATGTACTGCATCAATTTGCATGTCTTCCACCTTTGAATGCGAATTCACATCGCTTGCCAACATAGTTGGAGCATGGCGAATTGTATGTTGTCTTGAGCGTTGGTCTTGGCGACGTTGGAATAGGCAATTATCGCACTTCACAGCTTGGCTAATGGCTTCATTGAGCGTTCGTGGATCAGGAAGAGTTAACAGCAAATCCTTCACATCATCTCTTAAATCCCAATAGAATTGACTCATCAACGCTTCTTCATCCCAATTGATGTCACATACTAATTGCCTGAAATTCAAAGCATAGACTGATGTAGAACGCATCCCTTGTCGTAGCAACCGGATCTTTGTTGTAGCCCATTGAACCTTATCGTGTTCACCAAATGCTTCCGCAAATGCTTCCAAAAAGGTTTCGAAGTTGTTTAATATGGATGATCGTTTCTCAAACAAAAGAGCAAACCATGATAGAGCTTGTCCTGTAAGTAAGGTTCCAACAAGCCCAACACGTGACTCCTTCGTTGGATATCGTTCGGGCTGTAAAACTGTTATCAACCTGATTTGATTGACGAATCCTCAAAACTTAGAACGTGTTCCATCAAACTTATCTAGAAGGCTAACTCGAGGCTCCTTATATTGTAGAACTAGTGGTTCTTGTCAAACTTGAGGTAAAGTTGTTTCTCCAAGTGCCGAAATTTGAGGCTGGTGTAGTTTAGATTGTGCTATCCCAGATACTCCATCATTATGAAGCCTTGCCACCACTCCTTCAATCTCTGCAGTTCTTTGTGATAAGGTAGCGAGGGCATTCATAATAGCATCTAACTTAGACTCCAAACTTTCTGTCATACTAATGTCTTGACCTCCGGCCATTCTAAAAGAAGGACAAAAATGACCCTATAAGAGGCAATATTGGTTTATAGGAGGGTAATCCACAACCTATAAAATGCCTTAAGAATTTCAAGAAGAGGGGTAATCTACTCTCTCCAAGAAGAATAAGACTCCAATATTGTAACAGAAGAAGTATCAGTTTAGAGGAGGGTAATCCGCAACCTCTAAAAAATGCTAGTATACCTTCAAGTAGAGGGATAATCCACACTCTACTAAGAAAGAACTAGCTCTGATATCTCAAGTTAGTGTAGTCTTGACAAACTGTCACGGACACAAAATACAGACTTAAAATCTAACAAGAAGTTCAAGAAGAAGTGGCAAAACTAGATTAAACAGATGAGTACAAGAACAACACCAGAAAGGTGAGCTAGAACTCCAAGAGATGTATTGTCGAGACTGAAGAATTCTTCAGCCTCGATTCCTATATATACTCCTATTTAGGAAGCTTCTCGAGCTACTTCTATTAACTAGGAAGCTTCTAGAAGGTTCTAGAGGCTTTCTTTCTAGAAGGTTCTAGAAACTTCTCGAGCTACTTCTATTAACTAGGAAGCTTCTAGAAAGTTCCAGGGGATTCCTTTCTAGAAGCTTCTAGAAACTTCTCTTCTAGAAGGTTCCAGAGACTTCCTTTCTAGAAGCTTCTAGAAACTTCTCTCTAAAAGGTTCCAAAGGCTTCTCTTGTAGAAGGTTCCAGAGGCTTGTTTTCTAGAAGGTTCTAGAAACTTCTCTCTAGAAAGTTCTAAGAAATATATCTCTAACACTATAGCTTATCTTAAATTCAATGGTTTAGCTTTTAGATTCTACCTAGTTTTGATAATTTTCCTCTTAAGGAATTGAATAAGGATATTTTGAGGATGAGCCATTTGACTTTGTATATGATTGAAATCTCACTCTATATTTTTTATATCTATTTCTAGATGTTTTAGTAGGAAAAACTTTCCCATTAAGTGTTTGTAGCTAAACTAAGTTATTTGAAAAGACTTCTTTAATTAAACAAGGGCCTAATCATATGGCATCAAATTTTCCTGAAAAATCTAATCTCCTAGTATCTTGTAAGAAAACTCACATGTCAAGCTTAAGGATTTTAACTTTATGTCTTTTATCAAAAGTAATTTTTTTTTTCTTAATATAGCCTCCATATGTTAAGCACTCTATCTTTTAGTCTCATCTAGACTTTTTAATTGCTTTAATCTATCAATAAAAGATTATTTAGTTGATAATCTTTCTTTCAAGGTGATTGAAAAGGAAGGAATTTCAAATTCAATTATTAAAATAGCTTCTATGTCATAAAGTAAGAAAAATGGAGTTACTTAGATTATTACTTTAAATATTATTCTATGAGCCTACAAGGCTGCAAGGAGCTTTATATTCCAATCTCTTTTAGATGTTGTGATAGTATTTCTAAGGATATTGATGAAGGTTTGATTTATCCTTTTGGTATGCTTATTTATTTGAAGATGATAAGGAACAATTTTTCTATAGTCAATTTTAAATCAAAAGGTCAAATCTTCTATGACTTCATTTAAGACATGCTTACCTCTATCATTAATTAGGATTTTTGAACATCCAAACTTAGTGATGATTTTTTCATAGAAAAATTTGGCATCCTATTTGGCATCATTGGCTTTAATTGCCTTTGCCTCAGCTTACTTGATCAAGTATTTGGTTGCTACCACTATATATTTTATACTACTAGTAGAATTGGAGTAAACCTCTTCAATATAATCATTTTTCTATTTTTCAAAGGAAACTAAAAGTAGTTACACATGGAGAGGAAAATTCATCTTTAAATCAATGCTAGTAAACTATTGATATGTATTGCATGTCTTAGTATATTTATGTACATCTTGGAATAATGTGGACCAATAATAACCTGCTCTTAGTATTTTTTGGCCTGTTAAGATTCCTGAAAAGTGATCCTTATATATACTATCATAACATGCCAATAGAACAGTAGGAATTTCTTCTTCCATTATACATCTCCTTAACATCCCATCAACTCTACGTCTATATAATTTTCCACTAACTATAGCAAAGTATCTACTATTAATTCTTACCTTCATACATTTTATTTTAGAAAGATGAAGAGGAAAGGCTTGAATTGTCAAAAACTTGGTAATTAATTCATACTAAGTGGGTGAGGTTGTAACAATAAACAAGGTTTCATATATCAATATATCATCAATTGAAGCTTTACCAATTTGGTTTGATAACTTAGATAAATGATCAGCTTACTTGTGCATCCTTCTTAGCTTATATTCTATCGTATAATCAAATTCTTCTAGTAGAAGTATCCACCTTATAATTCTACTACTTAAATTAGCCTTATTCATAAGGTACTTAATAGCCATGTGGTCCACAAAAAACACCACTAGATTTAAAAGAAGATAATGTCTAAACTCCTTGATGGAAAAAACTACTTCAAGTCATTTCTATTGTCGTATGGTGTGATTTGCTATCTAGAAATACACTAGGTATCTAGCTATAGATAATTTACCTTAAACCTTTATATGAATCTTGTCTTAGCTTCCAAAACTCCTTTGATTTGCATAAAACTCAAAATATAACAAAATCTCTTCAAAATATTTTTTTCTTGCAAAAGGTTTTTTCATCCTGAACTTTAGAAATTCCTAACTCTTAATATAGCTATTACATTTGTGTCAAATTTATAAAATATATAGAATTTATCCTTAACTTTTACGAAAAAATAAACTAACTAAAAATTCACTTCCAATCTTTTAGCATCTAAGAAACACTAGCAAATGCTCTAAACCCTAATTTACAAGCACCTGAGCACTATTTTCTTAATATCTCAAGAATCCAATACTCAAATTTTATCAAACTAATGTACAAAGTTTGTTAACATGAAATTACTTATTCTTTGAAACTTTTAGCCAAAACCTTGTCAAATTCCTCATGATATAGTTCAAGACACAACCACTAGTAAATCGGGTCACTTACTATCCTTAGATTGCATGCACTGACTTCAAAATCTAATAACTCCTTTATTTTAACTTAGAATGCAGCAACCAGTATACAAAAAGTATAGCCGCAAAAGTGTTTTCTTTAGTTGTAGTTGCCAATCCTAAATTTCCTTTTGTATGCATGCATTATATAAAAAATAGTGAGAGTAGCTCTCAAATCATCATCTTAACTTTGAGCGCCTATATCTCCTTCATTTAAACTCCAAATCATACAAGATTTGCACCAAAAGCATAGTCAAAAACCTAAACTTGCTGATTCTAGCCTTCAAAGCTCAAATGGCCTTGAGAAACTAACCCTAATCTCTAATATGGCCTCAGGCAGCCTCCTCAAAGCCTATTGGTCATGATTTTTGACCAATAGGAATGGAGATTTTCATCATCCATCTCCATGCATCTATATGGATGCCCTAAACTCTCTTTTATTCAAATCCTTCTTCAACCCTTTTTGTTATAAGATTTACATAATTTATACTATAAATATCAAATAAGAGAATCAAAATAAGTTTTTAAAGATCACCAATGTCTAACAAAGATGACTCTAAATATTTAGAAGTTATTATCAATCAAAACCAATCTTAAAAACTACTATCAAAAGAAATTAAAGTTATACAAATTCTATAGTAATCTTTTTAAACAACCTCTTTTCAAGGTAATAATCAAATTATATTCTACAACTAACTAAAATCTACTTACATGGCCCTCACCATGTTACTTAATAAATTATATATTAAGTACATAATTACATTATTTTCATATAGTAGCCGAACGACAACACGACACCGTTCCATGGTAGAATAATTCTTTTCTATAGGATTCAATTGCCTACTAGCAAAGGCTATAGAATAATCCTTCTCTTTCTTTCCATTTATTTGACACAATGTGCTCTCTACGGCTATAGATGAAGTATCACAAAGTACATAGAAAGGCAATGACCAATTCATAGGTCTTAAGATGGAAAAAATACTAAGTTTCTCTTTAAGGATATTAAATGTCTCTTGAAATTTTTTATCCCATTCAAACTTCACCTCTTTTTGTATTAGTCGAGTTATGGGCATGGAAAATATAGCATAATCTTGTATGACTTCTCGATACCATCCTATGTATCTTAATGTCTTTTGTACCTCTTTTACTATAGAAGGGGGTTTTAATTCTAGAATAACTTTGACCTTTTCTAGATTAGGTTCTCTACTCTTTTTCAATACCACATATCCTAGTTGAACTCCCTTTTGAATTGTTAAGAATATTTTGTTATGATTTAGTACAATCCTGGCCTTTTGACAATGTTGAAGATTAACTTGAATACATTCCAAATGTTTTGTCTTAGAAGATTGGGTGCTAAAGTCATCAATAAATACTATCGTTGATTTGTATAGAAGGTTAAAAAAGGCATAGGACATGGCTCTTTAAAATGCCACTAGAGCATTACAAAGTCCAAAATGTAATACTACATAAATAAAAATACTCCATGGCATAATGAAAGCAGTTTTATGTCAATCTTTTTGGGCTATGGATATTTGATTATATCTCAAATATCCATCCATAAATATATAAAATTTATAATCTTTTACTTCTTCTAAAATGGTATTAATAAAAAAGAAAAAAAAATAAACTTTATGAATGTACTTATTAAGTTTCTTATAGTCTATGAATACTTAGAATTTTCCATTCTTCTTTTTGACTAAAACCGTAGATGAAATCCAATCCATAATCTCTATAGATTGAATAAATCCCGGTTGGAGGAGTTTTTCTAATTCTATCTTAACAATCAATTGCAGATTGGAATTCATTCTTCTTTCTTTTTGTCTTACAAGAATTAAATTGAAGAGGAGAGGGATTCTATATTGAGCTACTTCTGGAAGTATGTCCTTAAGATCTTTATAAGACCATATAAATACATCCCTATATGCCATAATTAATAACTTATATTTTGTCAATTCATCCTCTATTAATTGAATCTCTACTTTAATGAGTTTTGGATCTTCATTCTCCAAAGGTACATTCATTAATTTTTTAGGACCTTTGTACCAATTATTTGAGATTTGTAGATAGATAACTATATCATTTTGAGCCGTAAGATGATTAAAAGTTTGTTTAAATTATAAAAGTGGAATAAGATTGCCTTCTTCAATTAAGTCATCCAACTCGTGAACTTGATTGCTATCAAGGTTCATCCTAAAGATATCTTTAATTTTTATATCATCAACTATGATTGTTAAATCTCCTTCTCAATCATCAAGTTGGTAAGTAATAAAACTCTCTATAAAATTTATATTCACAACTTCGTCTATACTTGAACTTGGATGATCCTTCAACCATTGTGTGAATTCTCTATCATCTTTTTAGTCATATAGTCTAGGGCCCATACATCCTAGTAGAATTGGTTGAACCATATTTGAATAAACCGCCTCTTTTGCTACCAAATCAGTAAACCTAACTTTCTTTTTAAATCCTTTTTGTAGTTGAGGACTTAAAATCTCATCTTTTGAAGAGTGACATGGTTTTGGCTAAAGAAAATCTTTGGGATTGAATAAGGATTTTAGTCAAGTTTTTTAGTGGCCTATAGATGATATGGGGCTTTTCACCTCTCCAATCAATTTTTATATTAGTTGCCCTTAAGCAAGATCTTCGTAAAAGCAAGGGATATACATTTTTGCTAGGATCCATATAAATCATATGAAATGTGAGGGAGTATTCTTCACCTCCCATCATCATCCTACAACTACTTATTTATCCAAGAGGTGTGTCTTGGATTTGATTAATTATATTGATTACAAATGGAGAAAGTTTCAGTGATACTAAGTCCTAATTTTTCTATAGTTCTTAGTGGCATAATGTTCAAACCACTACTTCCATTGAAAATAGTGTAACACATGATTTTATCAACTATAGATACTTCTAATTCAATTACCTTTACTTCTTGTGCCTCTTGAATAGTTCCAACATTGACTTGGATTTTCGTTTTAAATCTTTGGCATCTTTTAATGAAGAAGCCTATTTTAAAGCTCTTTTTTATTATTATAGAAACCTCCAATATTTGAGCAATTATTATGCCTGCCTTGGTTTTTTTCAAATCTTTCTATAAATCATATGATCCAAGTTTATTCTTATTTTTAGATTGAAATAGAAAATTAAATTCAAAGTCAAAAATTTTAGAACTTCCCATTTTTTCTAAGAAGAAATTTTCTTTATCTGGATGTAAAAAAATTGCTATTTGTTCTACTTGATCTTCAAAATTGAGCCAAATAATCCATTTTGCAGTCAATTGTGATAATTGATTGTTTGAATTCCATTCAAAAAGTCATATATTTACACCTCAACACTTCAATAACTTAGCAGCAACTATAATAGCTCCTTAGAATATACATCTTGAAGTAAAACATATACAAATTGATATAGTATAATTTAAACTTTTCATAGAATAAGTAAAAATTTATTGCCAGCAAGAAGACTTGTGTTTGTATTGTAAAGAATCCAAATGTACGATTAAAAATTGTTCAAAGAAGCAAGTAGTTATATATATATATATATATATATATATATAAAGAAAATTTTGAAAAGTAATTTTGTCCTATTACAATAGGAATTGTGGGACTGAACTTTCATAAATCATCATCTTATAAAAGTCTTATATTATCTTCTGGATCTTCTCCTTGCTTTATAATATGAATTTATTTAGGATCTTAAAAATTATGTAGTTTTTACTTTTGCCTTGTTATATTTTAGAACCTCTACTTATTTTCTTAATGAAAGATTTGTCAAGCATTATAATATAATTTTAATATAAAAAACTAAACTAATACATGTAGAAGATATAGATGGTTGACCTAGGTTGTCTAGAGATATCACTCATGAAACCTTTCCATTAGAAACAACTATATGTAGTTATAATAATTTAGTCGCATTTAAAATCATTAGATCTCCAACTAATCCTATTATTTTGGATCTTTTATGGTTAGAAAAATATTTTTTTCAAATAAATTGGATATTTTATAATTTAAATTTTTTTGTAATCCATTTAAAAAATTAAAAATCTATAACTGAGCAATATTAAAATAAAGATTACATTGTAACTATAGAATAGTCAAATCTCTATTTGTTGGAACAAGGACATTTATACAAGTTACAAAAAAAAAACTTCATTTGTTATTTACGCAACACTGAATTCTCATACAAGAAAAACTTTTAGTGGTATACCAAAATAATATAAGAACTATCAAGATGTATTTGAAAAAAAAAATGTAAATATTCTATCTGAGTATTATCTTTATGATTGTACAATTGATCTTCAAGAAAGAACTCAACCACCATTTAGAACAATCTTTAAGTTATTACAAAATAAATTGGCTACTTTTAAGAAATATATTATTGAAAATCTTGCCAAAAACTTCATACAACATTCAAAGTCTCTTGTAGGTACTCCAATCTTATCTGTAATCCTAAGACTTCTTGATTTTGAATAACTATTTTATAAACTTATATTGACGACTTCTTAAGCTACATTTTTCTTAAAATGATGGATATGATTGTGGTTGACATGTCATGCATCTTGTGATTTTATACTTTTTTGAAATATTTATTATATATAATCATACACAAATGATTTTATAGATTAATTTGTTAGAAATCACTAATTTAGTGGTGATTGAGACCATGCATTGTTATACGAAGGAGAATTGGCTTTGTTTATTGGATTAGATTTTGTTGTCCATATAAATTATAATGCGGAGTATGTTTGGTAATTAAAAGAACATTTTGGAGTTGTCTTGACCATTTTTGTAGTGGTCGTAATGTATTTAGTAATTTGAAAGCTATGTAAGCAATTTCAAAACTAAAAGTCACTTAAAGAGCACCCATACAGCCAAACCTCAGTCAATGTCACTAGAAAGCCAAACAACAAGGTCTCATACCTCCTCATCATTTCCTAAAGTATCTTTTTCTTATCCATCTTTGACCAATAGGGAGGCAATAAGATAGGACTTCTAAGAAGAATCCATGGTGGCTTAATCGCCATTGGTTACTTCTAACTTGTCCTAAACTTATACAAATTTAATAATAGCCTTTATTGTATGATCTTCCACATGGTCTTCAATCTAAACTACATGATCTCCTACATGGTCTTTAATCTAAATCCCATGGTCTTCTTCAAAGTCTTCAATTTATACAATTTATCTATAAATTAAGATATCAAAACTTATTTTTTTAAGTTTTTTACTTTTAGGAAGCTACATTGGAAGCATCTTATAATTTGGATGCTTATCTAGTAAGCTTCACCATCTTTATGAAGCTTTTATAGGAGAGTCTTATTAGCTAGTATATATAGAGGCAAGACTAAAGCCATTTTATGTCTTGTCAACACTTTTTTGTATTTCCAATCTTGTTGGAGACTCTTTAGACTTCTTGTACTTAGTGTTAGCTCTTCTAGTTCTTTTAGAAATATATAACTTTTTTTTATCATCTTCTTTGTATATTACTTTCTTATTTTGGAATGATTCAAAATTGTGTCCTTGACAATTTGACAAAACTACAAAGAACAATATCAGAGTTAGTTTTTTTTAATAAAGTATAGATTATTCTTTTCTCTTAGAAGTATCATAATACTTGTGAAGGCTGCAGATTACCCTCTTTTATACTAATATTATTTTTATTTTGTGGTTTTCTTATCTCCTATGTTAAGTATTTCTTGCTTGTATAGAAACTATTCTTATGTAAAAGATCTTGGATCCATGGTAGAATTAGTTGAAATAAAAGGTGTCATAATATAAATGCAAGAACAAATGAGAGATTTCATGTTTACAATATATCAACTTTGTTTAGCATTGTAACTTATACCAAGCTTAATTAATCAAGAAGATACAGAGATGGCACGAACTTCATCAACAATTGTCTTGCTTCAAATGACCCCTCATGTCATAAACCATCATAGACAAATAGTTATGGCTACTAAAAAATCAAGAGTAGATCTTCTTGATAAAATTTTATGGAATTAGAACCAAGTTTTGAGGATTCATCAATCAAATGTAACTTAGCATTGAGCTCCAATTACAAAGTTTTCCAACTCCAACATCTCAAATCAGGTTTATTAGAAATTTATTAATTGGATCTATACTATCTTAGTTTTCATCATTCTTGGACTAACAAGATCCAATATGGGACAACTTAAGTGTATTCTTAGTTGAATTCTGCTTCATGTTAAGAAAATATGATGTAATTTATGCAACAATCAATAAAATCTATGTTTTGTGGCAAGAAAATTATTTTGTATTCATATATGATTCAGAATTTTAACAAGTGGAAATTATTATTAAGTGGGATGATGCTACGCTCATTAGCCAATTTCTTTATAGATTATAGCATGATGTAGAGAAATTACTACTTAATTTACTTGATCCACAAACATTAAGCAAAACAATTGATTTTGCTGTCAAGTTTGAAAATTGGTTCTTTGAATTTTGTTGAAAAAGTTGTATGTTGGTGTCTCAATGCCTCAATAATTTAGCAACAACCATGATGGCTCTACAGAACATATATATTGAAGTTGAAGATATGTAAATTGACAAGGTGTAATTCAAGCCTCTTATTGAATAAGAAAAAATTCATCATCATTAAGAGGGATTGTGTTTGTATCATAGAAAATCCAAACATACGGCTCAATATTGCCCAAAGAAGGGACATAACAATAAGATAAGAAACGCAAAGATGAAAGAAGACAACATGTCAAAAAACAAGTCTATCCAACTATAATAGAAATTTTGCAACTAGACTCTTATACAACATCATCCTCTAAAGGTCATGTACTATCTTTTAAACCTTCTCCCTATTTTATAATACAAGTTTGTTTAGGACATAAAAATTATATAGTTTCTATTTCTGTATTATTAGATTTTGAAGCCTCTGCCTTTTTTCTTGATGAGAGATTTGCCAAGCGTCACAAAATCTCTTTAATGTAGAAAATTAAACCAATATATGTAGAAGTCATAAATGATTAACTTTTATCATCTTGAGATATCACTCACAAAACCTTCCTATTAAAAGTAGATGTACATAGTTATAATAGTTTAATAACATATAATATTATTTGATCTTCAATTAATTTTATTATTTTGGATCTTTTTTGATTAAAAAAATATAATCCTCAAATAAATTGGACATCTCATAGTTTTGAATTTCTTTGTAATCTACCTAAAGCATTAGAAATCCACAACCAAACAATACTAAAGCAAAGATCACATCATAATCCTAAAACTATGAAACCTCTATTTATTAGAGCAAGGGCATTTATGTGCAATACAAAGAAAAAAATTCCATTTGTTATTTTTGTAGCACTTAATCGTTATACATAAGAAAATTTTAAAAGAATACCAGAACAGTATAAAGACTATCAAGACATATTTGAAAAGAAAACTGTAGATATTTTACCTAAGCAACATCCTTATGATTGTACAATTGATCTTTAAGAGGGAGTTCAACCACCATTTGGACCAATTTACAACCTATTGCAGAACAAGTTGATTGCCTTTAAGTAATATATTGACAAAAATCTTGCCAAGAACTTCATATTACATTTAAAGTTTCTTGCAGGTACTCCAATCTTATTTGTGAAGAAAAAAGATGGATCACTATGTATGTATATGGATTATTATAAAATGAACAAGCTGACCATTAAAAATTGCCACTTTCTACGTTTGATATCTAAATTTCTTGATCAATTAAGCCAAACTAAGATCTATAGTAAGATAGATCTACAAAGAGCATATAATTTGGTATGCGTTAAAAAGGGAGATAAATGGAAGACTGTATTTTGGACAAGGTATGGATATTTTGAATATAATGTCATATCTTTTGGACTCACAAACATTCCAGTTGCTTTTCAATACTTGATGAATGATATTTTTTGAGAATTTTTAAATGATTTTGTCATTTTCTATTTAGATGACATTCTAATCTATTCTAAAAATACAAAAAAAATATGAACAACATGTTTGGACATACTACAAAAATTGAAAGATATAAGATTATATGCCAAGATGGAGAAGTATATATTCCATACAACTGAAGTGGAATTTTTGAAATATATTATTTCAAATGATGGACTTATGATAGATCTAAAGAAAGTTCAAACTATCATAGACTAGAAAACTCCTAGAATAGTATAAGATGTTCAATATTTTTTGAGATTTACAAATTACTGTTGAATTTTCATCATGAATTTTTCCTAAGTTATTTCTCCATTGACACAATTAACTTGCAAAGATAAATTTGAATCGAACAAAGATACAAAGTAATATTTCAAAGATAAAAAAGAGTATTTATTACAGCTCTTATTTTACATTGTCTAAATTTTTCAAAGTCATTTTTTATGGAGACAAATACATCAAATTTTGCATTAGGAGCAATATTATTACAAATGAGAAAAGATAATCATCTTCATCCTATTACTTTTTATTCTAGGAAATTTTCACAAATCAAATTAATTATGAGATCTATGATGAACAACTCCTTGCAATTGTAGATTCATTTTAAAAATGACAGCATTATTTAGAAAGCACTTGTAGTCCAGTTACAATCTATATAGACCACAAAAATCTCAAGTATTTCATATCAACTTTTATCTTGGATCATCGCCAAGTCCATTGTGATATATGTTTATCATGATTTATATTCAATATAACATATTGCCCAAGTAGCTAATAAAGATTGTCGAATGTCCTATCTAAATATTTTTAGCTTATACAAAAAAAAAATGATGTAACTTATAATCAACAACAAACTATTCATTTGAAACTAGAGTTATTACATCTTCAAGTTATGAAGTCAACAATTCTTGTTGATTTATTATTTCTTAATTAAATTTATTCAAGTATATCAATAAACCTTCTTGTTTTTGATATCAAATCTTATTCTAATAACATTGATGATGATTTGAGTAAATTTGAGTTCAAAGATGACTTCTTCTATTATGAGGTTGGATTATATGTTCAAAGAAGTCAAGCCTATTTGTATGCTCTTCAAATTGAATACAATTTCCTTACTGCAGGATATTTTAGGTTCAGCAAAATGTTGGAACTCGTGACAAAGGACTTTTGATAGCTTCAAATATAAAAGACAATCAAAAAATTTGTGCAATCTTATGATATTTGTTTTCAAGCAAAGATTCTTCAATATTGGTCTTATAAACTTCTCCAACCATTATCTATTCCAAAATAACCATGGTCATCTATTTTTATGGATTTTATTACGGATATTCTAATCTTTAGTTCCTATGATTCTATCTACGTGATAGTGGATTGTCTAATAAAGATAGCACATTTTGTACCTTGTATAAAATCTATTATAAGTAGAGAAACATTGTGATTCTTTCTTGACAATATCTATTACTATTACACACTATTAGTTGATATTATATTTGATTGAGGTCCCCAATTTGCGTCTAAGTTTTGAGAGTTATTTTTTAAGATCTCAAAAATGGAAATCAAGTTCTTTTCAGCTTTTCATCTTTAAACTAATGGTCAAATTGAATGCGTAAATGAAATATTAGAGCAATATCTGCAATGTACCATCAATTATCATCAAGATAATTGGATGATTCTTTTACCATTAATTGAGTTTGTATATAATAACACAATACATTCTTCCATCCAATAAATACCTTTTTATGCCAATTATGGATATCATCCATAATTTGATACTTTTGATTTTTTAAAGATTTAAAATCGTACGATAGAGAATTGAACAACTTGATTATTAGAGCTTCATACAATATTAAAAATACAATTAAAAGAAGCTCAAGAATGGTAGAAGATCAATGTTGATATTTTTGTAAAAAATAACTTCCATTTAAAATTGGTGATAAAGTATAGCTACTACAATATAATATCAAGACTAGTCGACCTTGTAATAAGTTGGACTATCAAAGATTTGAGCTATTTGTTATCCAAAAGTAAACCAATCTAATTGCATATTGATTGCAATTGCCTAAGTCAATGAAGATCCATCTTATTTTCTATGTTTCTTTCTTTGAGCCATATAAAACACCACAAATGTCAAAAAGAAAACAATTTCCAACTCCTCCTATTGAAATTGATAACAATTAGGAATTTTAGGTGAAAAAAGTCTTGGATTCAAGGAAACTCCAAAATAAATTAGAATATCTGATACATTAGTGTAGATACAATATTAGTGAGTGCATATAGAAGCCATCTAAGAATCTCACAAATGTGCCACAACTAGTATTTTTTTTTTCAATAATGAAATCTATCAAAATCAAATACCAACTATTAATAATAAGATGGTATAAAATAAGAAGGAATGAGTTCAAGGATCATTATTTAAAATTTTTTTATAAGATGGAGTATCAACAACCAGTAGAATCATCTCAAAAGTTATCAATAGTAGATCTACCAAATGAAATACTTAGATTGTTTCAACCTTCATGACATCAAGATCAAGATGGAGATCCTTAGAAGAGACATGTCATTTCTTGAATAGATGGGAAGATACAATGTATATAGTACCACAATCTTGGAAGAGACTCTCGATGCTTAGTGATACTATTAGAGGTAGATATTACATCTAATGGCATTCAAAACGTATTGTTCGAAGATAGTTACAATGGCTTCAATAGCGATCAAATAATTAGATGGTCTTTTTGTCTTGGAATGGGACATTTAACAAGCCATGGCCTCCATAGAGATATTATATCAAGTATAGGGACTGAATTTGTGTCCAAATTTTAGAGAATACTTATCAAGATTGTGAAGGTGGATATAAAACTATCATCTTCTATCCATCTTCAAATTGATAGTCTAATAAAGTGAGTAAATCAAGTATTGGAATTATATTTTGTAATGTGCTATCAACTACTATCAAGATAATTTGGTAATTCTTTTACCATTAATGATATATAATAATATAAAATATTCTTCTATCCAACAATCATCATTCTATGCTAACAATGGTTATCATCTATGGTTTGATATTTTTGGCTTTTTAAAAGTTGATCATCTTGTGGTAAGAAATTTAAAAAGAATTTAGCAGATTTGTGAACAATAATGAAAGTTCAATTAAATGAAGCTCAAAGATGACAAAAGATCAATGTAGATGTGTATCAAAAGAAGCAACCTCAATCCCAGATTGGTAATAAGGTGTGGTTATTTTTTCATAATAACAAAACTAATCGCCCTTGTGATAAGTTAGATTATTGTAGACTTGGACTATTTTCTATTAATAAACAAATTAATCTAATTACATATTGACTATATCTACCAAATTCAATGAATATTCATCTCATCTTCCATGTATTTTTTTTTGAGTTATACAAGATAATGGATATATTAAGAAGAAGCAAATTACCACTTCCACCAACAAAAGTCGACAACAATCAAGAGTTTGAAGTTGAAGAAGTCTTGGATTCAAAGTAGTGCTAAAATAAATTAGAATATCTTGTACATCGGCAAAAATATGATATTAGTGAATGTACATAGGAGCCATGTAAGAATCTAACAAATGTGTCAAAACTTATATTTGCTTTTCATTGACAACATCCATCAAAACCAAAGACCAACCATTGACAATGAAATGATATAAATAAAAGAGGAACAAGTTTAAAGATAAACCATGTAGTCTTTCACGTAGTCTTCAATCTAAATTGCATGGTTTTTTGCATGGTCTTTAATCTAAATAATTTTTCTATAAATTAAGATAACATAATATCAAAATTCCATCAATTTATATATTTGAAGTACTAATAATATCTCTAAGCTTCTACACATTCATTCATTAAACAGCCCACATCATGACAGTGTATGAGATATCACAATCTTGGAAGAGACTCTCGATACTTAGTAATAATATTAAAAGTGAATATTGCACCTAATAGCATTCAATATGTGTTGTTCAAAAGTAGTTATGAAGGCTTCAATATTGATCAAATAATTGGTTGGTCTTTTCACCTTAGAATGAAATATTATCAATAGCTCAAAGGACCTATCAACCATCTTCGTACAAAGCATAGATTGGAATTTGTTGCAAGCACCATTCAATAGATCTTGGACTTCATTGGCTTATAACAACAACTTGACCGCTCCTCTTAGAACTTGTCTCTTGGGAGTAATGTAACAGATGTCTATTTTATTGAAGTAAAAAGAGATAAGTAGAAGTAGGTAGAAATAAAGTTAAGTAAATAATATCTTTTATAAGAAATATCAAGAAAGCTTCTTATATGTTGATTAGATTCTTAGAGCCTTCTAGATTTGCCACATGGCATATAAAACTTATTTCATAAGGTCCCTACTTTTAGGAAGTTGCATTGAAAGCATCTTATAACTTAGATGTTTGTCTTACAAGTCTCACTACCTTTAGAAAGCTTTCATAGAGGTTTCTTGTTAGCTAGTATATATAGAGGTGAGACTAAAGCCATCATCAGTCTTCTCAATGCCTTTCTTGTATTTCCAAACTTGTTCAAGACTCTCTAGCTTCATTGTATTTGGTATATGTCATTTTAGTTTCTTTAGAAATATATCATTTTTCTTTATCATCTCCTTTGAATATTATTTTCTTGTTCTAGAATGATTTAGAATTGTATCCTCAATACGAAACCACATGGAAGCTAGTTGAAAATTTTGCAGATGTACCAAAGAAGATTGTGCTTTTATAAATGACATCCTTTTAAATTAAGTATCAACCACCAATGATATGAGCAAGACAATGTATATAATACAAAACAAGGTTTCTTAAAGAATACATATATTTCTTCCTTATTATTTTTTTTATAGAATGTGTTTCTATTATAGAGTAATTTAGAGTTGTATCTATGTCAATTGTAGGTTATTTCCTACATATCATAGAGAATGTGAAATCTAATAGTCAATATTAATAGAGATAAATTTGAACATTTATATAGCAATGTTCACAAAAAGAGGTCAAATGAAATCAAAACAAGTTCCACCTTATATAAGATCAAAAAATAAATTATTTCACATGAAGCCAAAATTCTAGTACATTTCAAAATATTTTGATGATCTATAAAAAAAAATCATGCGTAAAATCTTCATCACCTTCAGTACCTATATATTCTAACCATTGTAACTATAACTTCAATGAATCTTTCTCAACGACCATGAAAAATTTCATCAACTCTTCTAAATTGAAGCCATTCAAAATAGTCCAATTTGAAGCCATTCAAAATAGTCCAATGATAAATCTTACCTTGTATAGATATGGCTGCCATATTTGGATATTACACAAATATGAGAATTTCAAAACGTTCAATGATCTCAGCTGAAATTTTCATAGCATAATTTTTGAACTTAGGTGTAGATGTCCATAGCATCACAAGGGGGCCGAGAGATGCTCAACAACTGAGTGCTGCAACGCTAACATTTGGAGTGTTCTCTGAAATGTACCTTGTGGATTGACTACAGTAAACAATAAGATGTGCTCTAGTGGGATATCCTGAGAAATACAATGTCTGATGTCCTGTGGCACAGTGATTGTGTGTAGATGTTATGGCTTATTCAGGAGTCAGCTCAAAATTCATGAAGTCTTCAACGTTTTCTACAAATGAGACGTGTTTGTATGGCTTCCAAACTGTTGCACAGAAAGCTATGAATTGGGTAGCCCTGGCTAAACTGTAGTACTTCAGCCCCCATCTTAGCCCCCATTTGCACTATGATTGAATCTCTGGTCATCTATTTGTAGCATTGAGTTTAGCCCTCAGTTTTGTTGCACTTGCTCGGGCTAGCTAAAGTGGGTTCAGCCCTCAACGAGCAGCTTGAAAAAGTTCACCTCCTTTTAGAGCGTCGGACACAAACTTTGGATAAGCATACATTGACACGAAACAGTGCATAATTTCATCAGTTTTGTTTCACCAGATTGGATACTCCCGATACATTTGCATTAATATGTAGCACCTGTACACTTTGGGCAATATTAGATCACTGGTTTCTACAAGAAGTCAAGTACCTCTATTGCATTTTACGTAAAGTTGTAGAGTGTTTTACTGAACAGACAGTCAAAGGCGCACCCCTCACA
This sequence comes from Physcomitrium patens, assembly GCF_059467195.1. Taxonomy (NCBI): domain Eukaryota; kingdom Viridiplantae; phylum Streptophyta; class Bryopsida; order Funariales; family Funariaceae; genus Physcomitrium; species Physcomitrium patens. Next base: position 18,390,331 of record NC_143417.1, read on the forward strand.
GGCAAACCGCACAAACCAACTTCAAATACACTGAATCTGAAAGAATTGAAAACAAGGATAATTCGAAATATGTAGGGTTACCGTACGCCCTGTGAAGTACAGTAGAAGAATCATAAGCTACCTGGTTTACCGATCCCTACATCAAAAAATAACCTTCTACCCTGTAGGAAAGAGCTACGGGCAAGTCCACAGCAGGGAACATCTGGGCTTGAACTGCCCGAGCACAGAAGACACTCTGCCTACCAAAACACCTGCAGGCCCTACACGATCTTACATGTGAGTCAGCAGCTACACAGGCTGCCTACAAGTGCATACATACCTTACAATGTTCGGAAAATATGTAAGATCATTATATATTAATATTCATAGAAACAGAGGATGATATTGACGGCTGCAGCAACGACTACATGCTCTAGGCAGAACAACACTTCAAATTTCAAACTGCTGCCTCCGACAGATACTTCTTTAGTATGAATAACATGACGACTCAATTACAGCGGTACCCTTCCGAAAACTAGCAAGACCTTCCTCCTGACCGCACAAGGATAATGCCAGAAAAATTAAGCTGAGAAAACGTCAAGAGTACTAAGCCCGGGAGATAGAACGGCCTGAAACGTGACTTCAACGAATACATTCCCTGGCAACGGCCAGCTTTCCGAAACGAGATAAGCACCAAAGTTAAGATCTTCCAAGAAGACCAAGATGTGATCCTGTCCTAGGGGCCGGTAAGGAGCCTTTGCACGCTTGTGCATATAGCCTTCAGACTTGCTGTTACATCCGCCGTCGAGACCCCCGGCTGGATTGGCCAAGTTACGGATATTGTCCTCGGTCCGACCTGCTCACGGCTCCATCCCGTCCCCCGCCTCGACTCACCCTGCCCCAGTCTTCGTACTCATCCGAGTCCGAGTCCTGTAAATCGTACTCGTCCTCATAGTATCCATACTCGACCCCGCACTCATCTCCGTAGTCATCCTCTCCCTCTTCCCAATCGTCATCTTCGTCCGAGTCCGAGTCCGAATCCTCCAAGTCCTCCGAGTCCGAGTCCTCGAAGTCTTCTTCATCGAAGTCCTCCTCACCCAGGTCGAGTATGGATACTCGTCCCAGTCCTACAAGTTCTGACGACGTCTTCCTTCATAGTTGATCCGCTGCAGAGAACCAAGCCAGAGAACGGCTTTGGGAAGAAAACCAAGCTCCTCCCATTTCGGTTTTCTGGGACCAAGCAGCCGAAACGTTTCATAACGGAGAGAAAACTCTTCGTACCTCCCATTGTCAGGGTGCTGACCATTGCTCAAACGGCTGGAGAACCACTGTTTAATACCATGACTACCAAAAGGATTACCTTTCGCCATGTCACTGATGAACATATTGACAGAGGGCACCAGCGACATGAAGTACTCAGCCTTCAAATTCAATGCTCGAGAAAAGGTCTCCTGATCTAGCCTGTGTAAATCACACACCCTGCCGTGATTTCGTTTATAAAAGTTTATGATACGCTTGCAGATGATGTCGTTAGAGTTGACATACATAACAAAAGGCCGTTCCACCAAGTTGATATACCTGATGAGCTGTGCAGCAAGCTGAAATAATTCCCCTCTGCCGGCAGCCAGCGCAATATCCGACGCTTGTTTTATTTTGTCCGAAGCTCTCATGACGGATAACTGCCGCATCCTGTCTCGGAGTCTCTTGCCAGGTAATACATTATCGAGAAGGGAAACCATGCTCATGCATGGTTGGTTGAACAAGTGAGGAGGTGAGATGTCTGAGAGGCTCAAACTGATGAGAAAGGCGATGGACGCGCCCAGGGAATGCCCTGTTACAACAATGTCCTTGGCGTTGCCTCCATATACCTCTATATAGTGCTTCTTCAGCTTCTCTATCAACTCCAAACATTTCTTGAAACGGTTGCTCCTGTGTACAAGCTCCAATGTGTGACGGATGTCAGCTTTCAGGTCATCCAGGTCAATTGTGGTGCCCCTGATAGCAATGACAAGTTTATGGAAGTGATTGTTGGGATCCATTCCTTCTAGAAGCAAATTATGCTGTATCCCTGCATTGGCTTCCTGTTCCTCTGTCACGGGGCAGTTTCTTTGCATTTGTCTCCATTTGCTTAGACGAGAGCGGTCCGTATAGCAACAATCTATCAACCTAGAATACTCCTCCCGCACGTGCTCGCGCTTGAAATCCTCACGAGTACCTTCGGACTCACCTAAAGGACGGATGCGCTGAAGAGGTGCGCCACGACGTTCTGCTCGCTTTCTAGCACGATACTTATGAACTGCTTTGGCAGTTTTGTACACAGCCTTACCCGCTACCACCATCTGGTTCTCAAAACCCACCGACGAAGAGAAATCTCACAAACCAAAACAATGTCACCGCTCTCTTTTCAAACAACCTGTCAGTATCAGAGCACTTCTCCGGTCATTCTACGAAGTTGTCCGCTTGCGTTTGCAAAATGATCAGGTACACTTGGTGAGGAACATGGGCATCGTGTAATGCAATCCAAGCAAAATCAATGTGTTTGATGCACGACGATTATCTCTGTTGAGAACCCATTCTAAATTGACGCAAAGACAGAGACGGGTGTGCGTCTTAATCGCAGAGAGCTCAAGATCTCCCAACAGCCACTAAAACCAGGCCCTCTCATGCGACGTTACTCACAGAGCCCAGAACATATCAAGATTGTACATACTTCGACTTACCTTCGAATTGCGTTATCAATGTGCGAATCCAGTGCTACAATTACCAATGGAAACTGCTCCAGAGGCTGCAACACCAGCACCACAAACACCAATAACTTCATTGTACCCACTGTAATCGGGAATGCATTCATTTTCGACTGCTCAAATCAGAGTCTCAGACATGTGACCTGTCATCAATGTCTCTTAAAAGCGAGATATCTAAGTGTCAAGACAACTTGGTCTGAGAAGTTGATAAGTGATATCTCAATGTCTCCATTTCAAGCAGGGTTCCATGCCATTACAGGATGCTGAAATACATGACAGGCTATTCGTGTAGAAATAAAATAGAGTATAGAAATCCAGAACAGGGGGCATAGCAATTCCAGTGGTTTTTGACGTTGGGTATTTTGAGAGACAGATGATCCTTCGGCAACAGCTTGGCTACAATCTGACAGTCCATAGAACATGTTAGAGAAAGAAATATTATAGGGATCTATGTTGCTAAATATGTTTAGTACCACTCCATTGAGAATCGCTTTACGAGCATGTGATGTCATCGGATCCAGAAATCAACCATTACAAATTGAATACAGTGGAATAGAGCTCTTTGTTTTTGGTGTAATCCAGAACCACAAGATCAAAAAGAGCAAAGAGGGGCGAATTTACGAAGCTCTCAAAAAGTTGTTCTAACATTTAACGTGACAAAGCCCCCCACCCCCTGTCACGAAAAAAGTTCTCTGGAGAATCAGGGTTTCATCTTCACTAGATGTGTTTGAACGTTTTTCAATGATTTCCAATCTTCATCTGTGTACTTAAAGGTTAAAGACGCAATCTGATGAAGAAGGATTGAAAAGAACACAGTGTGTGTCACCAATTTAGAGAACAAAATATTCCAGTTTTCTTGTTACCTTAGTCAGCCCTAGCAAAGAGTAAGGCTCGCATGGAGCGCTGTCGGTACCCAAAAGAAGGGGATTCCCAGGAAACTGAACGACAAAATGACATTATATACGTCGAAAGCGTCTCTTATGAAGGTTGGCAAACAAGTGAGGGGGTCTACTACAGGTCCAAACAACTGCTAAGTCAATTGAGAATTTCTAATGCAGTATTTAGAACTCCAGAGTGCTTATCTCAACAACATCCACTCGTAAGATGAGCACAAATGAACAAGACCTAAAACATTCCCACCCACCCATGATGCGGGAGAGAGAGAGAGTCAGCAACATGCAACCAACAACACGCAACAGACAGCTGAGCGGACGGAGTAACTGTTCTGCAGAACGGATAGATCGTGCCGCAGGAAGTAGGTGACTTTGCTAATCGAACCAAAAATAAACGGTTTAGAGTAAGAAAGAATAGTTCACTATGTCCCTGCTCAACACTAGTCTAGCTCTGATCTACGACTACGTCTGGTAAGCTTATCTGGTACAAGCAGCACAATCAGATGAGGAAGGAGAGTGATGATGGCAGAGTTGGAGTGCAGAAGGCTGGCGAGAAAGCTTTAGAGATGGCGTAGAGGGAGAGAGGAGGGCGAAGTGCTGGAAGAAGAGGGTGGCGATGGTGGAAAACACAGCGCCGTCGGAAGTCACAGCACTGTCGGAAGCCACAGCACTAGGTCCGCTGGCGATAATGGAGGATGAAGGGGGAGAGTGGACCTCCGCTTGAAGAAAAAGAAGCCGACAACATAAGGCTCGGGACTGTAGCGCTAAATTAATATTTAGATAGGACAGACTTGGCCGACAGCATATCGAAGACGAGGGTCAGAGGACCCCTGTTCAAGGAGCACAATCGGGACCCGGTTTTGGTTGAATGTGCCCTCCAGATTCTAGTTATCAACAAGTGCATCAATACAGAGTAACAAGACCATTATTCCTCACGACTGTACCGACAATGTAGATCACTAAATCAGTCAGCTTTCCCTGCTGAAAGTATAATTGTTTTTCAAATGCAAGGACGATGTCATTGCAGCGATGAGCTCCACTAGCTCGTGCACTAGTATTTATCCTAGATTGTGCAGCTGGACAAGCTGAACTTTGGGCTTCTTCGCTTTGTAATGTGGCTCTAAATCCGAAGTTTGATGTGTGCTAAGTTTCAGTTACAAGAAGTAGATCTTTCCTACGAGGATTTTAATCAATTGTCAGTGATTCTCTTGGAGATTCTTATGTAACTGCGTACTGTTATTGCAGCTCGTGGAAATTTGGGTTATGAATTACTAAGATCATACTTTTCACACTCTATTGCAACCATGTTTCTATAGTCATGCTGAAGTACAGAGACTTTTGCATTTAGTCAACCAGTATCTTCCATGAAATATGTACTTCAAATACAAAACTCACAGAATAGAGCAAAGTTTCTAGGGATCAACAGAATGCAACGGAGATGTCTCTCCATAATTAAAGCTCATCATCAACCTCAAGTCAAAATAACAACTTAAGAACCCAAAAACACAATAAAAACAACAATATTGGACTAAGGATTTAGGAGTTCTTAAAGGTCAACAATGTTGGACTAAAGATTTAGGGATCCTTAAAAGGCCAAGCATCACGGCTATCAGCAAGCAAGCATCAAGACTATCACAGCAGATGGAAGACATGGTACATTGGTGCATATGGTATGATACCATGGATCATTCACATAGGAAATATGAAAGATTTTATGGAGACACTACACAGAGGTCTTGTCTTTTTCAAAGATGGTAGGATACACTTGAAAGAAACAAGAGCAAAATTAGAGACAAACCTTGGCAAGAGAAGGATGAAGCTCATCCTTATTGTTAATTCCATTGCTATGGTTGATTTTCATTTCTGCAATTAAATTCTATTCTTGTGGTCATTTGTCATCCTTACTGACGATTTTCATCCGACGGAAAATTCTTCCTCCCAATTCCAGGTTGTAATAGCTTAACATAAATATACTTAAAATTCGATTCGCTGTTAAGCTCGGTTAATTTTTAAATTCAGCTTGAATCTTTTACCTTTTATTATTTTACTATTATTATTATTTAATAATTTATACCTTTCTTTCTTTTCTTTTCTCTTCCTTTCTTCCTTTCCTTTCCCTTTTTACTGTCAATCCCGAATTAAATCCAATAAGAAATTCAAGATTCAGTAACTTTCTTGTTTTGACTCCGAATTGGGTATTTTTGCACCTAACGGTACTGATTTTTCTTACTCTACACAATGAACGTGTTAGATTTGAAAATTGATTTTCCAACTACGACGTTCAGGTGACCAGCAGGTGCTAAATAGCAAGAAGGGACCAATTCTGAATTCAAGTTCAAGTAAATTGTCTCTAACATCTCGCTACAGGGAAGGAAGACAAGGAAAACGGAACAACCACTAATAGCAAAAAAACGGAAATAAAATAAATTAAATTAAATAGTAATGCAATTAAAAATAAATAAATAAAAATAACATAAAAAAGTTAAGAATCCGAACAGAGAGTACGAAGAGAGCACTGGAGGATCTAACAGCCTAGAAATTCTGAAGGAAAAAATGAACATCACAGGCAGATGCTACGGAGTGTCAGCGAGCCAAGGGAAGCAACACCAAGGAAAGAACAGAGCAGAGGTGCCGGAGCAGTTGGTAAGATGCCGCAAGTGAGTAGAGGGAGGGATGAGGGAAAGGTGCTAGAAGCCGTTGCGGCGGACTGGAGATCTGGAGTTGGAGCATTGTGGTGATCACCAAGGGCGTCAAGGACTCGAAGCCGCACGGGGCAATGCCGAGTGCGCGTGGCGAACTCTTGAACCTGGACAACAACGACAAAACACCCAACACCAATGCCGACAGGGTTGCTCACTGACCGCGCATCTCCAACTTCTTGACTGCTCTTCGGAAGTCGCCGTTGGTGCTGCAATAATCAGCGCGGCAGTTCGATGAAGGTGCTGAAGCCTGGAGGTGAGTGCGAGATGGTCTGTGGGGATAGGGTGCCGGAGAATGAGCAGCCCGAGGATGCTGGTGTGCGTTGCTATTCACGACGCTGAGCCGACGTCCGGTTTAGAAGTTCGAGGCGCCGGGCTTGATCCCGTTCGTGATCAGCTGCTGTGAAGGCTGCGACGCCGAAGGAACATCGGCGAGGGTTGTGGCAACGACGGCAAGGCAATCAGTAACGTCGACGAGGTTGGACGGGGTGTGTCACAAGGGAGGCAGCGACGTTGATCGATAAGGACGGATCGGGAGGAAGGTAGGGCAGGAGTGAGGGGGATCGGGAGCAGGAAAGAGAAGGCTAGGGAAGAAGAGGGTGCTGGAGGTCTCCCAATTGGGAAGAGAAGTTCCAATAAAACCCAAAATTCTCCCCGAGCTTGCTCGGAGCGAAGGCCTAAACCAAAAAAAATTGTAAGAAGGAGAGAGCTTTGGGCACCACCCACAAGCCAGAGAGTGAAAGTGCTCGACCAAGAGCGAAAAAAGAGAGATGGCCCTCGCCCTCCTCAAGGCGTTAAGCCAGCCCTAAAAAGAACCCTTAGATTCAAAAACCCAGGACATTCTGCCAAACCATTAACAGGCCGTCTTCACCAGACCTGCCATCCTAGATAACACATTGCCTTTGTTGAGAATGTTTAGAAAGACACAAGAGTAGTAGTAAGTAATACACATACACACAAGAGTAGTAGTAAGTAATATACAAGAGTAGTAGTAAGTAATACACATACACACAAGAGTAGTAGTAAGTAATATACAAGAGTAGTAGTAAGTAATACACATACACACAAGAGTAGTAGTAAGTAATATACAAGAGTAGTAGTAAGTAATACACATACACACAAGAGTAGTAGTAAGTAATACACATACACACAAGAGTAGTAGTAAGTAATACACATACACATAAAATTGTTTATTTCTATTGGATATGATTATAAATTGTTCTATACTAGAAATTGCTATGTTGAAGTCGATAACATATATCAAGTCCATGAATCCAAAATTCAAGCATATTGCAAGAAAAAATAACTCAGTTGCAAATATTTTATTATTGGTGAGATATAATGATGAAAAAAACATGATTGATATGGAAGAAGATGTAGGCACAAATTTTAATTCTATTGCATTAAAAATAAAAGAAGGCGTGTGTTTGAATGCACCATTGGAGATATTTTCAAAAGATTTGCATGAGAATGAATGAATAGATGTATTTGAGCACTTTAGAGTAGCAAGAAGATTGAACAAATCAAGAATTCAAGAATATCTATAGAAAGGCTTATGGATATTCTTGCATGATGGATATCTATGAAAGCATTCAAAATAAAAAGGTGGAATATCACAAGGGATAATATGTGAATTGAAGGCTCTACAAAGGATTATTAGGAAATTTCATGAAAATTGGTAGGTAGGACATAAAACAATTTGAGCAACTTTTACTAAATTGAAGAAGAAGTATTGGTGGAAAGACATGTACAAAGATGTGGCTAATTTCATAGGAATACGTGATGGATTATACCCAACATGATCAAGTTTATTTTAATATACAGTATTGAGGTGGATTACATCCAACATGATCAAGTTTATTTTAATATACAGTATTGAGATGGATTACACTCAACATACTTTTTAGCAGTGCATTACAAGTGGATGGTGGATTTGGTGGCAATGCCTATAGAATATTAGCAAATAAAGTACTTAGTACTTACATGAGAAGATTTTTTAAATATAATTGAAGGGCAAGCATGGACAAAAGCTAGTAATGCCAATAGAAGAAATGGTACTTATATTAAATGTGTTGCCTTATGAGGATGGTATTAAGAATACAACTTAGAATTTCAATCAAGATAGAATTATATCATACAAAAAAGACTGAAAGATGTAAATAAGAGAATAAATTAGATTAGAAGATAATAATTAAATGGCTATTTTCAATAAGTAAGAAGGCTTATAAGCCATAAGAAAAAGAAGACTCAAAAGAGAAGTTGATAAGATTGACAATGGTCTTAGTCTTGCCTCTACATATATTAGCTAACAAAAAAAATTATATGGTGGTTTTCTAAAGATCACGTGGTTGGTGGGACAAGTAGCCAATATGTGCAATAAAATACCAACTTATAAATACACATGTCTAACATGTAAGATGCCTCACGGCACTTGTATGTCCAGCCCACATATAGGATATATGTAAGATGCTTCTTGAAAAAGATATTATCAAACCAATTTATTTTTATATATTTTTATCTATTTTTATTTATTTATTATTTTAATAAATACGTACATCAATGACATCACCTTTTCTTTTAGTGTCAAGTACTAAAAAAAGTAGATAAAAAACTTCATAGCTCTAAAAAATTATATAAATATTATAAAATCATTATTAAATATGCTATCTTTTTATCATTTCTAAGGTGGTTATTAGTCCTTGAAGTTAACAATAATGGCCAACATTAGAATAAGATGAATATTTGTAAATTTGATCTATGTTGGTGCCTTTATTAGTGCCTTCAAACATGACTTAGGAACCGCTTCCATATATGACACATTTCTCAATTAAAACCACCAAAAAATATGCATCTATTTCAAGGTAGTGATTCCAAATACATTGTAGGTGTCAAAAACAAAAAATTGAAAGAAGATACATAAACCTGTGAAATTTGTGTAAAAAAAAAGTGGCAAAATAAGAATAAGAAATTATGTATATTCAAGAAGAAACTGGAATGGCTATTGCCAAAGTTTAGAAGACATGAAGATTCTTGAAACTAAAGTAGAATCAAGAAAGGAATTCACAAGAGTGAGAAAGGCCTCACTTTTACTTCTATATATACTATTTAACTAAGACTTATGTGACGACATGCTATAGGACCTCCAATATGCATCCAACTTGCAGGATACATGTCTAATTTACAAAACAAGTTTCCTAGATGTGCGTCACATGTCTAACTTGTACTACAAGTAGTCAAGATGTTGACATGTGGCTATCTTTTTGGCCAAGTTTTCAACCTATCAATCACCTATAGACATGCATAAAGGTAAAGCAATATCTTTGAAGCTTCTAAGAAGCTTCGTACAAAATATTATCATATTTCTACTTATTCATATTATCCAAGTAATTATCCTACTCATATGTATGTTCATAATATTATTCTCCTTTCTAGGGACGAATTCTACAAGGAGCGGTGGTCAAATATCGAAGAAGTCCAAGATGCGTCAAATTATATTTGCTACATACTTTGATTTTTGTTCTCTTCAAAGGTAGTTGATAGATCCCCTTAGCCATCGATAGTATTACATACTTGGGCAAAAATACCATCCTATTATTTAGTCATTGTTGAGGCCCTCATAAATTCTTTCAAACAAATCATTTGAAATACCATCAGGAGTAGTTCCTATCTCCAATAGTATTATCAAACATCAAAAATCTCTTCGAAGGTCGTGATATCTAAAACGTTGTATCTCTTCATCAGTTTGATGAAGAAAATATCATTCATGAAGATCTTTATTTCTATCATGTTGTCTTGAAGGTTGTGACAATTGCAATGTCTCGTCTGATAAATCAACAAATGATGGCTCTTGAGTTGAATCTATTATCTGTTGATTTTCTATCTCTTTAATACTTAAAAATCTAAAAAAATATCAAACAATGATACAAGTTAGAATGAAATCTCTATCAAACTTGCTTGGCTTTATAGCCAAGATTTTCTTGACTATTCATCTTGATTTTGATGGATGTCATCAATGAAATGTATTGAATTTAGTTAATGCATTAGTTAGGTTCCCAAATGGCTCCCATGTGTGTTCATTGATATCATATTTGTATTAATGTATAAGACATTTTAATCTATTTCAGCATCGCCTCAAATCTAAGGCCTCTTATACCTCAAATTCTTCATGGTTGTCTACTTCTATAGGAGGCGATGGCATTTGTCTTCTTCCTTCTATATCCATTGTCTTGTAAGGCTTAAAAAGAAATATGTAGTATACATGATGGATCTTCATAGACTTTGGTAGCTATAATCGATAAGCAACTAGATTGATCTATTTACAAATAAAAAATATTTGAAGTCTACGATAATCTAGTTTGTTGCAAGGATGAATAGTCTTGATATTATAATGAAGTAACCATATTTTATCATCCACATGGAATTGGAGTTGTTTCTTGTGATAGACATCTACATTGCTCTTTTGTCGTTCTTGAGCTTCTTTTAATTGTGCCTTCATTGTTATATGTAGCTTTGACAACCGATTTGTCAAATCTTTTGCAATATGATTATTAGCTTTTGAAAAGTAAAAAGTATCAAGTTGTGGATGATAACCATAATTGGTAAAAAAAAAAGAGTTTGTTAAGTAGAAGAATGTATCAAATTATTGTAAATAAATTCTACTAATTGAAAAAGAGTTGTCCAATCATCTTAATGGTAATTGATGATACACCTCAAATATTGCTTCAAAACTTCATTTATCCATTCTATTTGTCCATCAATTTGAAGATAGAAAGCTGAAGATAGTTTTATGTCTACCTTCAATATTTTGAAAAGGATTTTTCAAAATCTTGATACAAATTGCATCCTTCTATCTAATATAATGTCTTTTAATAATCCATGATAGCGATAGATGTTGTCAAGAAAGAATTTATCTATTTCTTTACTTGTGATAGATTTTGTATATGATACAAAATATGCCATCTTGGTGAAACGATCTACAATCATAAATATAGAATCATATAAACTTGAAAGTGGAAGATCTATGCTAAAATCCATAGAAATAGGAGACCATAGTTGTTCTGATATAGGTAATGGTTGAAGAAGTCTGTAACATCAATGATAAGGAGTTTTTGATCTTGAACAAATATTGCACAATTGTACAAATTCTTTAATAGCTTTCTATATTTGAGGCCACCAAAAGTTTCTTAATATTAGCTCCCAAGTCTTATTACATCCAAAATATCCTATTGCATGGAAGTTGTAACGAGCTTCAAAAACATGTAGTCATGCTTCACCATTTGGAACAAATAAGCTTCCCTCAAAATAAAGTAGATTGTCTTTGAATTCAAACTTAGAAGTATCATGAGACTTAGAAGAATTATTCTTAATATCACAAACAAGAAGGTCTAAGGACATACTTGATTGGACTTGCTTGTAAAAATTTGAATGAACAATCAATGTTGATTTTATTGCTCAAAGATAAAATTTCTCTGACTTCAAGAAAACTGTTCTTTGTTGATCAAAAGCTACATCTTCTTTTGGTGCAAGATGAAAATGTCTAGAAAGGGTATTGAATAAACCTTATTATTTTTTTCATCGATCAATTATAATAAACTTAAATCTTGATAAAGACATGCTCTAATGAGCTTAGTGATGGTTCAAAATATGTACTTACATGAAATACTTGAGGTTCTTGTGATCTGTATACACAATGACTACACTGAAAGTTCCTTCTAGATAATGATGCCATTCTTACAAAGAATCCACAATTGTAAGAAGTTCTTTGTTGTCGATCTTATAATTAATCTCGGCTACTAAAAGTTTCTTTGAATGAAAAGCTATTGAATGAAGTTTCTCATCTTTTTCCATTTGTAACAATATCACACCCAAAGAAAAGTTTGATGCATCTATTTCCATAAAAAATGCTTTAAAAAAATTGATGCAATACAATTTTGGTGCAGAAATAAAAGCTACCCCCAAAGCTTAAAACAATGCTTCCACTTCTTTATTCTACTTAAGTTTGTGTTTACAAGTTAAATGTATAAGTGGAACTGTAATTTGGAAAAAATCCATGATGACGATCCGATAGTAATTAGCAAATCTCAAAAAGTATTGTACATCATTTATTGTTTTTAGAATCTTCTAGTCTATGATTGTCTAGACTTTCTTAGGATCCATCATGAGACCATTTTTTGAAATGATGTATCCTAAGAAGTCAATTTGAGTAGCATGAAATACATACTTTTCCATCTTGGCATACAATCTCGCATCTCTAAGTTTTTGTAACACATGGCATACATGCAATTCATCCTCTTCTGCATTTTTAGAGTAGATTAAAATATTATCCAAATAATAAACAACAAAATCATCTAAGAACTCACAAAAAATATCATTCATAAGATGTTAAAAAGTAGCTGGTGTATTTGTGATTCCAAAAGGCATAACATTACATTCAAAATATCCATACCTTGTTTGAAATACAATCTTCCATTCATCTCTTTTTTTAATGCGTATAAGATTGTATGCTCCTTGTAGATCTATTTTTGTATAGATCTTAGCTTGATTCAATTGATCAAAGAGTCCAGATATCAAAAGTAGAAGATATCTATTTTTGATGGTAATCTTATTGAGCCTTTTATAATCTACATACATTTGTAATGATCCATCTTTTTTCTTCATAAACAAGATAAGAACTCTTATTGGAGATTTTGAATGGCGCATGAATTTTTTAGCCAAGTTTTCATTAATATACATCTTGATTCCAACGAATTCATTTTGTGATAAACTATAGATTGGTCCAAATGGAGGTTGGGTTCCCTCTTTGAGATCAATTGAGCAATCATATGGACAATGCTCTAGAAAAATATTTGCATTTTGTTTTTTAAAAATGTCTTGATAATCTTCATACTGACTTGGAATGCTACTTGAGGTCTTTTCACCATCTAAAATAGATGTAGCATGAATAATAAAAGGTGATGATTCTTTTGCAGCATGCATAAAAGCTTTTGTATCGATAAATATAAATTTAGTTATACTAAATTTATGGCTTTTCACTTAGTTAACAAAATTTTTAGTAATGCTCTAAAAAAAATCAAGTCTATCAAAAATTTAATCTATTTGAGGATTATACGTTTTTAACCACAATAAACCTAAAATGATTAGATTAAAAAGAGATCTAATTATATTAAAAAATATGCAACTATTATGACCATCTATTGCTAAATTTATAAGAAGGATTTCATGAATAATATCTTTAGAAGATAATGGATGACTATCTATAATTTCTATATGTACGGGTTTAATTTTTTGCACTAAAGTTATTTTATGACTTTTAACAAATTCTTTATTTAAAAAGTATGTTGAGGCTCTTGAATCTAGCACGGCAAAAGCTTTGTGATTTTTGGATCCCAAATAAAAATCTATTGTAAAATAAAGAGAAGGTTTTGAAGAGAGAATAAGACCTTTAAGAGTCGTACAAGATTCCAGCTGCATGGTCCCTATTATAGTTGAATAAACTTATTTTTTGACATATTGTCTTCTTTGATAGCCATATTCTTCATTTTATAGTTGCGCCATTTCTTTAGATAATGTTGAGTGGTGTGTTTTGGTTATCCACAATATAAGCATAATCTTTCTTGATGACGACAAGTCTTTTTTTATTCAGTAAAAGGTTTAAAATGCACTGCATTAATTTACATGTCTTCTACTTCCAATTATACGTTTAGAAAAGATGCTGGTGTTGCAATTGAATTATAATAACATTGAGGCTCTCTTTCACAAATCTTCAATTGAAACTCAAAAAGTCGAGTATCATACTTCACAACAAAACCAATTGCTTGACTCAATATTTAAAGATCAAGTAAGTTGAACATCAATTCTTTTACTTCATATTGTAATCCATAAAAAAATTGACTAATGAATACAACATCATTCCACTAGATATGAATTGCTAGTTGTTGAAATTGTAAAGCATATAATGTCATTAATCGATTTCCTAGTTATAAGATATGTAACTTATTAGTTGCAACACAAATTACATCATGTTCTCTATACATAGATTGAAATTCTATTAAAAATGCCTCCAAATTATCCAGTGTTGAATTACATCATTTTAAAAAAGATGAAAACCATGATAAAGAAGAACTTAAAAGTAGTTTTTAATAAACCTGACTTGTGATCCATGAACAAGATAGCTTTGAGATTGAAGTTCAATCACCAATTGCACCTGATTAATGAATCCACAAAACTTAGATTTTATATCATCAAACTTCTCAAGTAAACTAATCTTTGATTCTCTGATGCTCAAACAATGTTCCATCATAGATGAAGAAATATGACTTGGTGTAGATATTGAAGCAACTCCAATCACTTCTATATCTTTATTTCTTAATAATCTTTTTATTCATTGTAGAAGTAAATTGATTTGATACATTACAAGCATTAACTCTCTCATTTGCTCTTGTATTTGTACCATTGCACTCTTCATTTCAGCAAGCTTTGTCATAATAAGACAATAGAAATATAGAATAAAACACTTATAAGAAAAAAATACAAGGAACAATATCAGTTTAGAAGTGAATAATCTACAACTTCTAATATGCTTATGTCTTATCAAGAGAAGAGAGATAATCTACTCTTAATCAACAAAAGATAAAGCTTTGATATTATATGTGCACTCTTTTCAATCTGTCAAGAATACAAAACAAAATAAGATACATAAATTTTTGATAATAATATAAATCAATTTAAATCTACTATAAATCATATTTTTTTATATCAATGATTAAAATGACATGAGGTTCTTTTTCATGCTTCTTTTAATTACTAATATTTATAGTTTTTATAAGTAGTACATATAGATAAAAGACCAATATAAATATTAGTCTTAATAAATAATCCTTATTATTCAACAATGAATAAAAATACTAAATCAACAAAGATAAGTTCCTCTAAGACTTATAAAGACTCTATTTTGACAAGTAACATTCTAATTTTCTATTTTTCCAAGGATTTCTATACTACTTACTATATCTTGTGATTTAAAGCATTCTAAATGCATATTTTTATTCTAAAATAATAACTGAGTCAACTTGATGACTCATACATGGCGACCATTTGGGACGACTTGAAAAGGAGAAGAACCTAGAACTATCGTTCTAAAATGCTATTGAATAAAAAAAAGAATTGTCTATAAAAGTATTTTAACAACTATCCAAGATAACAATGAGTAATTTGCTACTAATCTGATAGAATTAAAGTAGGTTTTGTTCTATAGATCTAAAAAAAGAAGACAAAGAAAATTAAATCTAATCCAAGACTTTATAATTATATATAAAAAAATGAAATCAAAGCTAAGAAATAAAAAAGTGGTTTTTTTAGATTCTTCTTTAATATGAGAGGATTTTATTGTCAACCTTTTGAGGTCTAAATCCATTGGCTGTCAAAGTTGGTCTTTTCCTGTACAAATACTAGCTTATTGAGTGTCACGGACATACAGATGTAAGCCACTAATTACATGTATAAATAAAGTAGAAATAAGTAGAAGTAAGTAAAAATAAATTAATTCTATAATATTTGATATGGAAGCTTCTTAGAAGCTTCATAGATACTACTTTGACTTTATAGGTGTCTTTAATTGACTTTTTGGGATTAAAAACATGGTCAACAAGTTGGCCATGTACCACACATGTTATTAGCTTGAAGACCAAGCTAACTATATGGCCCATACGTAGAAAAACTTGCCTTGTAAATCATGGCATGTGTCTTACAAAGTCAACACATATTGGAGGTCCTATAGAACATCGCCACGTAGTCTCGAGTAAGATAGTATATATAGAAACAAGAGTGAAGCCTTCTTCACTCTTGTCAACTCTTTTCTTGCTTCCAGTCTAGTTTCAAGGATCTCTGCTTTTCTTGGCTTTTGGCAATAGCCATTCTAATTTCTTTCTTAATATATATATCAAATTATTTCTATTTTTTCATCTTCCTTTGAGAAAAGTCTCACTTGTTTATTTATTTTTATCATGTTCTTATCCTTGACAGATTGAAAAGAATACACTTATAATATTAGAGCTTTGTCTAATCTTTATTAAGAGTGGATTATCCTTTTTTCTTCATAAGACATACGCATATTAGAAGTTGCGGATTACCTTCTTCTAAACTGATATTGTCTTTAGTATTTTTTTTTTTTCTCAAGTCCTCTCTTCTATTTGTCTTGAGCGATATTAGACATCTTTTCTTTTCTAAGTGTTATCATGGCAGAACTTGTTGAAATGAAGAGTGCAATGGCACAAATGTAAGAACAATTGAGGGAGTTAATGCTTGCATTGCATCAATTCAATTTATAACGACTATGAGCAACAAGATTGGCAGGAAGTGAAGATATAGAAATGATTAGAGTTGCTTCAACATTTGCACCAAATCATATCCCTTCTCCTATGGTGGAATATCCTTCCAATATTAGAGAACCAAGAATTGCCCTATCTGAGAAGTTTGATGGCACCAGATCCAAGATTAGAGGATTTATCAATCAAGTACAACTTGTGATTGAACTTCAATCCCAAAGCTATTCAAGTCCAAGATCGCAAGTTAGATTTATTGGTACGCTTCTTTCAAATTCAGCATTATCATGGTTTTCATCTTTTCTTGAATGACGAGATCCAATATTGGATAATCTAGAGGCTTTTTTGGCAGAGTTTCGAACCATGTATGGAGAACATGATGCAATTCATATTGCAACCAATAAGATCCATCTTTTACAATAATGTAATCGATCAGTAACGTTATATGCTTTATAATTTTGACAACTTGCAATTGATATGAAGTGGGATAATGCTGCACTTATTAGCCAATTTTTTTACAGATTATAATATGAGGTAAAAGAATTAATGCTCAACTTACCTGATCCTTAAATATTAAGTTGAGCAATTGACTTTGCTGTGAAGTGTGACAATCACCTTTTTGAATTTCGATCTGAGAGACATACAAGTGGACCTCAACATAACTATAATTCAATAGCAACACCAACATCTCTTCAACACATACATTCGGA
The DNA here is from genome assembly GCF_059467195.1 of Physcomitrium patens. Taxonomy (NCBI): domain Eukaryota; kingdom Viridiplantae; phylum Streptophyta; class Bryopsida; order Funariales; family Funariaceae; genus Physcomitrium; species Physcomitrium patens. Next base: position 18,407,675 of record NC_143417.1, read on the forward strand.
AGTAGAGGACATGCAAATTAATTCAGTACGTTTCAAATCTCTTACTGAGCAAGAAAAGACTCGTCGTCATAAAGAAGGATTGTGCTTATATTGTGGAGAACCTAAGCACACTGCTCAATATTACCCAAAGAAGTGACGCAACCATAAAATGAGGAGTACGACGATCAAAGAAGATAGTATATCAAAAAACAAATTTGTCCAATTAGAATAGAGATCGTGTGGCTGAAACCTTTTACAATGCCTAGTGAAGGTCTTATCCTCTCCTCAGAATCTTCTCCATGTTTTACGATAAATATTATTCTAAGACCTAAATATCTCAAAGCCTTTGTCTTGCTAGATTCAAGAGCTTCATCATATTTCTTAAATGAAAAATTTGCTAAAAGATAAAGTATATTTTTAGTAAAGAAAACTAAACTTGTTCTTATAGAAGTTATAAATGGTCGTCCATTGTCTTCAAGCGATATTATTCATGAAATCCTTCCTATAGAAATAACAACTAATGGTCATAGTAGCTTTATAATATTTAATATCATTAGATCTCCTTCTAATCCAGTTATTTTAGGTTTATCATGGTTAAAAAAATATAACTTTAAAATAGATTGAACTTCTCATAGTCTTGATTTTTCGGAAAATATAACTAAGAGTATAGTTAATCAAGTAGAAAGTCATAAATCTAGTATAATTAAACCTATATTTGTATGTGTAAGTACTTTCTTGCATGTTGCAAAAGAAGGATCACCTTGTGTCATTTATGCCACACCTGTTTCTACTAGTAGAAAGACTTTAAGTAGCATTCCAAGCCAATATCAAGATTTTGAAGATGTATTTGAGAAAAAAAATGCAGATATTCTTCTGAAACATCATTCCTATGACTGCTCAATTGACCTTCAAGAATGAGCACAATCGCCATTTGGACCAATCTATAATTTATTTCAAAATGAGTTAGCTAAACTCAAGGAGTGTATTGAAGAAAATTTGGCCAAGAACTTCATATGTCAATCTAAATCTCTAGAAGGAGCTCCAATTTTATTTGTAAAGAAAAAAGATGGATTATTGCGGATGTGTATTGATTATTGAGGACTCAACAAAATCACTATCAAAAATAGGTATCCACTACCTTTGATATCTGGACTTCTTGATCAATTAAATCAAGCTAAGATCTATACAAAAATAGATCTACAGAGAGTATACAATTTGATACGCATCAAAGAAGGAGATGAATGGAAGACTGCGTTTTGAACAAGATATGGACATTTTGAATACAACGTCATGCCTTTTGGACTTACAAATGCACCAGTAGCATTCCAACATCTAATAAATGATGGCTTTTGGGAGTTTTTAGATGATATTGTTGTCTGTTACCTAGAAGACATCTTAATCTATTCTAAGAACTCAGAAGAACATGAACTTCATGCTTGCCAAGTATTAAAAAACTAAGAGATGTAAGATTCTATGCCAAGATAAAAAAGTGTGTATTTCATACTACTCAAGTCAATTTTTTAGGATACATCATTTTAAATGATGGACTTATGATAGATTCTAAGAAAGTTCAAACTATTATGGATTGGAAGATCTCAAAAATGATAAGAGATGTCTAATGCTTTTTAAGATTTGCCAACTATTATCAGATCTTCATCAAAGACTTCTCTCAAGTTGTAGCTCCACTTACATGTTTGACTTGCAAAGACAAACTTCAATGGAATTAAGAAGCAGAAGTAGCATTTGAAGCTTTGAAGATAGCCTTTGTTTCTGCACCAATCTTGTATCACGTCGATTTTTCTAAGCCATTTTTTGTGAAAACAGACGCATCAGACTTTGCTTTGGATGTTGTATTGTCACAAATGAAAATAGATGATAAACTTCATCCAATAGCTTTTCATTCCAAAAATTTTTTAGCAACCAAGATCAACTACAAGATCTATGACAAAGAACTTCTTGCAATCGTAGATTCGTTTTAAGAATGGCGCCATTATCTAGAAGATACTTCTAGCCCAATCATAGTATATATGGATCACAAGAACCTTGAATATTTTATGTCAACACGTGTTTTGAATCGTCACCAAATCTGTTAGAGTATCTCTTTGTCAAGATTTGAATTCAAGATCACTTATTGATCAAAAAAACAACAAGGTTTGTCACATGCACTCTCTAGATGATCTTATCTTGCATCAAAGAAAGGAGATGTTACTTTTGATCAATAACAAAAAATTCTCTTGAAGCCAGAGCATCTTCATCTTCGAGCAATGATAATATCACTAACTATTGGTTCAACTTTTATTAAGCAAGTTCAGTCAAGTATGTCTTGTGATCCTCTTATTCATGATATTAAGAAAAATTCTTCAAAGTCTCATGATACTTTCAAGTTTGAATTCAAGAAGAACCTACTATATTTTGACCCTGGTCTATATGTTCCAGAAAGTGAAGCTCGATTATGTGTTCTTCAAGCTCATCATGACTTTCCAACAGCAAGACATTTTGGATATAATAAAACTTTGGAACCACTATCCTAGGACTTTTGGTAGCCACAAATGTGGAAAGCAGTCAAAGATTTTGTATAATCTTGTGATGTTTGCTCGAGATCAAAAACTCCTCATCATTGACTTTATGAACTTCTTCAACCATTACCCATTCCAGAACAACTATGGTCTTCTATTTCTATGGATTTCATCACAGATCTTCCAATCTCACGTTCTTATGACTCTATATTCATGATAGTAGATCATTTTACTAAAATGGCACATTTTGTACCATGTACAAAATCTATCACAGGTGAAGAAACAGCTAAGCTCTTTCTTAACAATATCTATCGCTATTATGGATTACTCAAGGATATTATATCAGATAAGGGAACTCAATTTGTACCAAGATTTTGGTGGACTCTTTTCAAGATTATAAAAGTAGATATAAAACTATCTTTAATATTCCATCTTCAAACTGATGGACAAATGGAGCGTGTTAATCAAGTTTTGGAGCAGTATTTAAGATGTATCATTAACTACCAACAAGATGATTGGACAATTCTTTTGCCATTGGTAGAATTTACTTACAATAATGCGGTACATTCTTCTACAAAACAAACACCTTTCTTTGCTAATTATGGTTATCATCTATAATTTGATACTTTTGACTTTTCAAAAGTTGATAATCATGCTGCGAAGGATTTGGCAATTCATTTATCAGAGCTACATACAACGATGAAGGCGCAGTTAAAAGAAGCTTAAGAACAACAAAAGATCAATGTGGATGTCTATCGAAAGAAACAACCACCATTCTACATGGATGATAAGGTATAGTTACTTTGTCATAATATCAAGACTACTTATCTTTGTGACAAGTTGGACTATCAAAGACTTAGACCATTTTCTATTTTTGTACAAATCAATTTGGTTGCATATCATTTATACCTACTAGAGTCAATGAAAATCCATCCAATATTCTACGTATCTCTTCTTGAACCATACAAGATAGTGGACATATCAAGAAGAAGACAAGCTCTATCTCCTCCTATAGAAGTGAACAATAATAAAGAGTTTAAAGTGGAAGAAGTCTTAGATTCAAGGCGGTGCCAAAATAAATTGGAATATCTTGTCCATTGGCGCGGATATGATATTAGTGAATGCATATGGGAGCCTATAAAAATCTTGCAAATGCAACAAAGGCGGTGGAGGCTTTTCATCAATGACATCCATCAAAATCAAGATGAAAACCTTTTTTATAAAAGAAACAACATCTAGGGAAGATAACATTCTACTTTCAATCTTTTTTTGTAGCTTCTTTGTAGTTGTGATGCTCAGGAGATGGAGAACCAACAACCAGCAGATTTGACTTAAGAGCCTTCGTTTGCTGACCTGTCGGATGATACATTACGATTGTCACAACCTTCAAGACGACGCAATTGACATGAAGATCTTCAAGAACGACATATTCTTCCTCGAATAGATGGCAAAATAAAAAGCGTTTGATATCACGACCTTGGAAGGGACTCCCGATGTTTGGTGATTTTACTAGAGGTAGAAACAACTCGTGATGGTATTTCAAATATTTTATTTGAACGAAGTTATGAAGGCCTCAACAATGATCAAATAACTAGGTAGTCTTCCCGGCTTTGTATGGGACACTACCGATGATTGAAAGATCCTATCAATCATCTTCGAAGAGAATAAAGATCAAAATATGTGGCAAATATAATTTGTCGCATCATAGATTTCTTCAACATATGATTACCACTTTTCATAGAACTCGTTCCTAGAAGGAGTGATAATGTCACGGACATACACATGTAAGCCAATAATTACATGTATAAATAGATAGAAGTAAGTAAAAGTAGATAAAAGTAAGTTAATTCTATAGTATTTGATATGGAAGCTTCCCAAAAGCTTCATAGATACTACTTTGACTTTATAGGTATCTTTAATTGACTTTTTGGGATTAAAAACGTGGTCAACAAGTTGGCAATGTGCCACACATGTTGTTAGTTTGAAGACCAAGCTAATTATATGGCCTACATGTAGAAAAACTTATCTTGTAAATCATGGCATTTGTCCTACAAAGTTGACACATATTGGAGGTCCTATAGAACATTGCCACATAGCCCCTAGTTAGATAGTATATATAGAGATAAAAGTAAAGCCTTCTTCACTCTTGTCAACTCCTTTCTTGCTTCCAGTCTAGTTTCAAGGATCTCTAGTTTTCTTGGCTTTTGGCAATAGCCATTCAAATTTCTTTCTTAATATATATATATATATATATATATATATATATATATCAAGTTATTTCTATTTTATTATCTTTCTTTGAGAGAAGTCTCACTTATTTATTTATCTTTATCATGTTCTTGTCCTTGACATCTAGTCCCTTCAATATCTTCTTTAACTTACTTATGCTTTACTTCTGAATTTTTACATTCTAATCATCATTCTTTACTTAATCATTTTTCATAATTAATTCAAACATCCAACATATTGAATTAACAATCCTAGGACTAATTAATCTATTTTATCCATATCTTACAAAAACGAATTTCTACCCATTCTACAATATGGTAGTATTAGACTTTATTTCTAATATCTATACAAAGTTAGAGAGCCAGTTGATGGTTCAATTAAGACTTATTACTAATAGAAGATTAATACCAATACTAGAAATAGAAGTAGGTCAATACCTCAAAGGATAATGACATGTTTTTCTCATTTAATAAGTTTAATTCTCTTCAAATTTTTCATGCTTGTTTTCAATTAAGAAATTGAGAGGTTTGTGAAATATTAAGTAAGATCAATAATTTAATTAATAGATATTGAGGTTCTAAACTATGTTAGGATTGATTTGAGTTTTAGGTTTTGATTAGGATTTGGTTCAAGATTTTAGGATTTGATTAAGGTTTAGAATCTAAGATTTTTTTAAAATTTTATTAAGATCTATCTAAGATTTTATTAGGATTTTTCTAGAATTTAGTTAGGATTTGACTAGAATTTGATTAAAGATTGTCTAAGATTTGATTAGAATTTGTCTAGGATTTGGTTAGGATTTGACTAAGCTTTGATTAGGATTTATTTAAGATTTATCTAAGATTCATCTAGAATTTATTTAGGATTTGATTAGGATTTGTCTAAGATTTGGTTAAAATTTGATCTAAGGTTTGTCTAGATATTGATTAAATTTTAATTAAGATTTATTTAAGATTTTTTATATTTATTTAAAAATTTATTTAAAAATTTAATTAAACTTGATTAATATTTGATTATATTTATTAAATTATAATTATAATTTATATATGATTTTATTAGAATTTTAGGATTTATTATTGTAATTTTCTTTTATCTTCCACAACCAAATACTTGGTACATTCTCAAGCAAGACTTCACATAGTATAATAATAGTTTTGACTTTAGACATATTTGTAATTGAATGGTAGATTAGAAACTTAGTCAATAAGTTAACCATGTGTTACACGTATTGATAGCTTATAGAATAAGTTAACTATATGACACACATATAAAAAACTTGCCTTACAAGTTAAAATACATGTTTTACAAAGTCAACATGTATTGGAGGTTCTATAGAACATTGCCATGTAGCTCCTAACTAAAAGTATATATAGAAGTAAAAATGAAGTCTTTTTTACTCTTGTCAATGGCTTTGTAGTCCATAGTCTTGTTTTAAGACTTTCAAGACTTCTTGACTTTGACAATAGCCATTCTAGTTCAATATATTATCATCTTTGAATGACTTTCTAATCTTTTTAAGTGACATAAGAATATATTGAGTTTACTTTTTTTAAGATTCACTTCTTTGATAATTTGATAAGATTATTAACTCATTATTTTTGTCTTGTTTTAGAAGTGAGTGAATTATCCTATTTCTATTGTTATATTTTTAAGGTTACAAACTATCCACCTTTAAATAAATAGTTTGGTTTTTAAATTTTGATTTTTTTTTAAAGAGAGTAGATCATCTTTCTTTGAAAAAAAATATATATATATTTGATAATAGAGATTATAGATTAGCCTCTTCTAATTTGACTTATGGATTTATTAAATTATTTAAAATAGAAGAAAAAATCATAGATGCTATACTTGGTTGAAGTGAGAATAGATTTGTAACTATTGTAGATCTTCACGAGCTTGCCAACACTGTTACCATGGAAATTTCATGCATCACTAATATTAACTATAGAAGCACTATTCCTACATAAGAAGTTCATAGTTTATACTAAAAAGTTGTCCAATTGAAAAAAACAAGTAGATCAGCCTCACATCTAAATTTAAGAAATCTTGCTCCTACAAGTACAAGGGAGGTAAGGATTAGTATGACTGAGAAGTTTGATGGAATAAGATCAAAATTTTGAAAAATTTTGCAACAAATTAAGCTCTATTTAAGGTTTTATCCTTTCCATTTTTTCAATGGATTTACTTAAGTTAGTTTCATAGATGCACTTCTTTTTGAAAGTTCTCACTTGATTTATATTTTTAATAGAAAAAAAATTCATGATTTTTTTATGATTTGAATTCATTCTTAAAAATATTTACGACTACATTTGGAGAAAGTGATTAAAAAAGAATAGAAGAGACTAAGTTCTTATCTTTACAATAGGGATTACAGTCAACAACTATATATGCTACTAAATTCAAAAATCTTTCTTGTGATATGGATTGAAATGATAAAGTCCTTATCAATCAATTTCAATATAAATTAAAGAATAATATCAAAGATTTATTAATAATAATATTGAAAGAAGATTCTTTAAAATAATTTATTACTTAAGCCATTATATGCAATAATTGACTAATTAAAAGACATAAAGAATAAAAATTTGGCTAGAGAAGAATAAGTCAAGTAATGATAATAACTTCTAAGCTTTCAAAAACTTATTCATCAAGACCAAAATCAATATAAATTGATAAAATATATTTTAAATCTCTCTTTAAGTAAGAAAAGTCTTGACATCATCAAGAAGGTTTGTACTTATATTGTAGAGAAACTAGATACACTATTCAACATTGTCCAAAAAAACAACATAATTATAAAATGAAGAATAAGGTTGTTAATAAAGACAATGTATCAAAAAAAAAAAAAAAAATCAATTATAAAATGGATCATGCAATTAGGATCATGTGTAACACTTAATAAAGGTCATATTTTCTCTTTAAACTTATGAGCCTCGGCTTGATTTATAGACAAAGAATTTGTCAAAAAATAAGAAATACTATTAGTTAAGAAACTAAACTCATATATATATATATATAAATCATATATGGTTGTTTGTTGAATTTTAAAAATTTTAACTATAAGATTGTTCCTTTAGATATAGTAATTATAGATTATAATAATATTATAATATTTAATATAATAAGACCTCTCTTAATTCAATTTATTTTAGTATTATCATGGTTAAAAAAATACTATCTTCAAATAGATTGAATTTCTTATAATCTTAATTTTTATTGTAGTTTAATCCAAAAAAAATTTAATTCAATAAAAATATGTAAGTCTAATATATCAAAATCCTTACTAGTAGGTGCAAGATCTTTCATATATGCGGCAAAAAAAGAGACAAATTTTGCCATATATGCCACATCTATTTTTAATGGTAGAAAGATGTCAAGTAGAATTTTTAGCTAGTATTAAGATTTTTAGGATATTTTTAAAAAAAAAAAAAAAATGTAGGTATTCTTTTAGAGCATTGATCATATGATTTTTCAATTGATTTACAAGAAGGAATTCAACCACCATTTGGATTTATCTATAGCTTATTACAAAATATAATGTCATGCCTTTTCGACTTGTGAACACACCAATCACTTTTCAACATATCATGAATGATATTTTTTGTGAGTTTTTTAATAATTTTATTATCTATTATTTAGTGGGCATTCTAATCTACTCTAAAAATATAGAAAAATATGAGCTTTATATTTTTTGTATATTTAAAAACTTAAAGATGCAAGATTATATATAAAGATAAAAAAAAAGTGTATTCTATATTATTTAAGTTGATTTTTTAAGTTACATCATTTCTAATAAAAGACTAATCATAGATTCAAAGAAATTTTAGAGTATTATATATTAAAATATTTCAAAAATAATAAAAGATGTGTAATATTTTTTGACCTTTGTTAATTGCTACCAAATCTTTATCAATAATTTTTTTCAAGTTACAACTTTATTTATACATTTGACTTATAAAGACAAACTTAAATAGAGTAAAGAAGTCAAAGCATTATTTGATGCTTTGAAGAAGAAATTTACTTCTACACCAATCTTGTATCATATCAACTTCTTCAAGGTATTTTTTATGAAAATATATGCATTAGACTTTGTCTTGAGTGTAGTATTGTTACAAATAGGAATAGATCACAAACTTTATCTAATAGCTTCCTTTTCGATGAAATTTTCAATAGCAAAGATCAACTACAAAATCCATAATAAAGAACTTCTTGTAATTATGGATTCTTTTTAAGAATAATATTATTATCTAAAAATATTTTCAGTCAAATAATTATCTATACAAATTATAAGAACTTTGAATACTTCATTTCAACAAAGATGTTGAATCATCGCTAAGCTCATTAAAGCATATCATTATCAAAATTTGATTTTAAGATCGCATATTGATTTGAAAAACAACAAGGTTTATTAGACATAATTTCTAGATATTTTTATTTTATATCTAATATAAAAAAATGTAGCTTTTGATCAATAAAAGCCAATTATCTTGAAGCTTGAGCAATGTTATCTTTGAGCAATAAAATCAACATTGATTTTTGATTTAATCTTTGTCAAGTAAATTCAATCAAGTATGTCTTTGATCTTCTTATTCATGATATCAAGAATATTTCTTCTAAGTCTTATGATCCTTCTAAGTTCAAATTCAAGATCAACTTATTTTATTTCTAAGATCTTCTATATGTTCTAGAAGGAAAAAAAATTATCTTTTCTTAAAGTAAGTCACAACTTTTTAGCGGCATGATATTTCATATACAACAAGATTTTATAACTTATATTCAAAGATTTTTAGTGGCTGCTATAAATGTGAAATTCACTCCTCAATCCCAATTACAAGATAGCCTCAATTAAGAGTTTCTTTTAATTGGTGGTGTGAAGTGAAGTATGCAATTGACAATAAATCAAAAAAGAACAACCACAATATAAGTGGAAGAAATGAAATCAAGCAATTACAACACCTAAAACTAAGTCACAATCTGTTCACTATATTTTCATCCAATAAAAAATAAAAGTAAAAGTAAAAAATATATTTTTATATAGATAATTTTATTATCTATCCAATGACGTAAAAAACATATAAATCCAAATTACTGTAAATAAGTTATGAAGTTTTAAAGATAGGAAGTAAATAACTAAAAAGTGAAGTGAAAATATTTTACCTCAAGGATAATTTGCTTATAGATCAAAGGTTCGAGCCTCACCAAGGCTCATATGTAGTGTATAAGGATCTCTTAGAGTGGCCACGAAGCCTTGGTCTTATCCTTCTAACTACCTTGAAGGTGCTACAACCCATATGGAAATTATCCACCCACCTTCCTACAAAGACTACACTAGCTACTAGTTCTCCTATTTTCTACTAGAAGGATCAATATTTTTGCATTTTTTACTTTACCATGGTATTCAAAAATGAATAAATATATATATATATATATATATATATATATATATAAGAATAAAAAATAAAAAAAATCTATATTCACATTTAAAATCTTAAATAAGATTTTTTAAAATATACATACAAATTAAATTTTCTTATTTAGCATAATATCCTTGAGTAGTCAATGATAGCAATAGATATTGTCAAAAAAAAACTTAATTGTTTCTACACCTATGATAGATTTTGTATATAGATTTTGTATCTATAAATTCTTTTAATTGAATCAAGGAATTTATGGATATAGGATTTGATGAGGCTTTTTTTTTGCAATCCATTGAAAAAAACTGAGTCTTAAGTCTTTTTTTTTTTTAATTTATTTTTATAAAAAAAATTAAAATTTTAAGTCCAATTTTTTTTTCTATCACTTATTTGGATTTAATTCTAATTGATTGATTTCAAATATATCTTGTGATATTATAGGTAGGTCTTGCTTATCCAATTATTAGATCTCAATTCCTCTAAATTTTGGAGTGGATTTTTTATTCACTTTCTCTAAGTTTTCTATGGATAGAGCTAGTTTAGATTGTCTAGATCTAGTGGAATGATGCATCTAGCATGAATATAGACAAAAAATTCACTTAGACTCATAATTTTAACATATCAATTCCTACAAAATCAAATTAAAATATTTTGGCTCCTCCACCTTCAACTTACTTGAAGTACCTTCCAACAAAGAAGAAAATAAAATAGAAATAACTAAAGAAAAAATACTTGCTTGAATATCACTTCAAGCAAGGTTATTTTTAACTTTAATTATTATAAAAAACTACCATTATATAAGAATAATCATAAAGAATTTTAGTTATCAAAAAGAATTCCATATCAGAACAGTAGAGAGTCCAATCTCTTTTTTTTTCTTGAATTTTGGATAAAATTCTTTACAAGATTTTTACAAGTTTTTTTTAAAAATTACATAGTATAAGAATTAATAATATAATTTTATGATTCAAATTTTTTTCTTTGTAAAAATTTATACCACATTGAAGAATTTTTTATTATATTGCATCTCTAGCCTATTTTGTATTTGTTAACAAACTTCCAATATAAATAATTTCTCTCTAATCAATCTTAAGCTAGACATCCAAGTGAAGTTTTAAAGATTTTAGATAGAAGGTTTTATATATTTTATTTATTTCCTGATACCAACATCTATGAGATAGCATAGAAGCTTATCTCTTTTGCATCTTCCTCTTAGATTCTACCTTCTAACTCTTAGCTTCAACTCCTTGCTTTTGTGCATATCTGCTGAAATTTAAATAAATTGAAATAAATTGACAAGAGCTAAGGAATTTACTTGAATCTTAGCTTTTCAGTGCTACTTTTTTTTTTTGTGCTCCTTACTCCTCAACCAACAATTTATATTAGTTTAAAAAAATTAAAACTCAGCAAAATTGCTTAAATGAAGATTCATCTTGAAAGTATGACATCTTAAATAATTTCTCCTCTTTTTTTTTTCTTCTTATTTTATTGGTGGAGTGATTTTTCTAATCTATCATTGAAAAATCCTTTCTATCCTATAATTTTAAAGAGAAAGGATATGGCAAGTCGAGAGGGTGATTAAATCCCTTTACCACTAGAAAAAGGCTACCTATAAGGAAATTTATAAGGTTAAAATAAAAGATTTTTTATTCAAATAAATAATTTTTTGTCTCCTATGAAAAGATAGAATATGAAAAATGGAGAAGGTGATCAATTTCCTTACCAACTAGAGAAGGCCGTCAACTAAAAAAATATAAAGAAGAGAGTGATGAAACATTAAAGACGAGCTCCACCCTTGATGCTCAATCTTTATATACTTCCATATTTCCTTTCTAACTCCAAGAATTGCCAAAAATTAAATATTGATGCAATTTCAATAAAAATTATATCACTTCAAGATTATTCTTTAAATGATTCTATTTTAAAATAATTTAATTTAAAATAATCAACTAGCACTAAAAAGTACCTTTTTAAATATAAAGTACACAAAATTACTAAGGTATTGAATTCTCTTCTAATCACAAATTCACTTAAAATTCAATTTTAGTCCAATTCAAACTTATGATGGCTTTTTAAAAAACTAACATCAAGATATAAAACTTGAAAAAGTTTCAAAGTAAAATAAAAAATTAAATAAAAATTTATTGATGAAAATCTAAGAATAATTTCCTTTCTATTTAACAATAGAATTTTTTTAAAAAAATATATGTTTTGATTATAAATATAAAAGAGATTTTTTTGCAAGAATAATGAAAAGAGGCAAAAGAATTATCAATGATAAAAAAAATAGATTTAAAGAGCTCACTTAAAAATTCCATATAAAAGATCAATTATAATTAATTAACTTTGCATTCAGACACACAATCAAAAGCACCACCTCTAAGCAAATGCACCAAAACATGAAGTTAAATTTTATCCCTCAATCCAAAATATAAGATAGCCTTAATTAAGAGTTGCTTGTAGTTAGTAGTATGAAATGAGATAAGAAAATAATAAGAACAAAAAAGGTACAAACATAAAACAAGTGCAAGAAATATATTCAAGCAAATACACACTTCAACACTTAGTCATAGTCTGTTCATTGGATTTTTATCAAATAACAAGTAAAAATAAAAAATAAATAAAAGTGATACTTATGGAAATTTAATTTAATTGTCTTTTCAATGATATAAGAAAAATATAAATCCAAGTTACTATGAATAAGTTATAAAGATAAAAAAAATAAAAATAAAAATAATTAAAAAATTAAGTAAAAATATTTTATATTAAGAATAAATTGCTCACAGATTAAGGATTTGAACCTTAACAAGCCTCACATGTAGTGTATAAGGATGTCTTAGAGAATCCTTGTGGCCTTAAGCTTATGAAGAAATTGAGAAAGATTTGAAGGCCACACAAGGTTTTTAGACTTTATCACTCAAAAATTTACCAAAACATCCTTGACACTTTAATATATGTGAAATTTGGTGTGATCAAGGTTAACACTATCATGCTCCTATATTTCTAAATCTTGTAGCAATCCGACCTCAAATGCTTGAAATGTGGTTTTTTCCAAGTAAATCCACTTGGGCTACTTTAATAACAGATCTCTTCTATTTAAAAATTCACTAAAGAGTTGGTTAATGATTTAAAGTTAAAAACTCTAATTTTTCTAAAAATAAACTTAGCAAGATTTTTTAAAAAAAAATATTCAATGACAAAACATAAGTAGACATTAAGCTACGTTTTTCTAAAACTAATTGTTCTAAACTATCAAGGCAGTAGATCCGTCCTTATTTTAAAAATCATCAAAAATTCATTATAACTTGGAAGTTATAGATTCAAAATTTTTAATAAACTAGACTTCAAATCGCATTCATAATAGTAAGTCACATTAAAGTTGAATTAGATTTTATCAAGTTACAAATTTTTGAAGTTGATGCTCTTATGTTGCTAAGGGCAATAGACCCCTTGTAACTTGGAAATTTGCCAAAAATCCGTCTAAGCTTCAAATTGCTCGTGGCTTATGTCGTTGAAAAGTTGGTAACTAGAAAAAAATGAGTACCAAATATTTTTCAAAAAATTTAGTGACTAAAGGAAAAAAATACCAAAGAAACAACAAGGTAGGAGAAAATTCCTTCAATTAAAAGCCTAGAAATAATTTGGTAGGGCTTCGCCTTACAAAAAGGGAAAAGAAAGAGAAGAAGCTCAGCCATTCAAGCCCTCTTAACCAAGTGGCAGGAGGCTCAAAGGTGGCGGCCACATTTCCACCATCCAAATCAAAAAATCCCTAACCAAGTTCAAGGGTCCATAATCACTCTAAGTATAAATTCGATTGTAAGGCTAGAAATGCCTATAACTCAAAAACTAAGACCTTTTTCACAAAATTAACACCATCAATGTTTCTAAATCACATTTTTATCCTAAAGTTGACTATTCACAAGTCCAAATCCGAGTTCTAAATCATAAAAATCAATTAATTTGCTAATTTAGTTGTAAGTTTCAACTACGATTCTAATTTTATTCAGTCTACTTGGAAATCAGCAAGGATTCTTGCCCTCAAAGCTATTCTGATCACCATTCTTCAATTGAAACTCTCTTAAATACAAACTCTTAGCAAATCTAAGATCCAATTATAATTTGGTCATGAATTAATATACTTATGATTTTTTTTTCCTTCAATTTTCAACTCCAAATAGTAATTAAAATCATTGCGAGAGGAAATACCACCACAACAATTACCTCACTTCCATCTTCTAAAAATAATCTTTAATTTAACAATAAGACTTTATATTATTAATCCATTTAAATTGTGACATGAAATTCAAGCTTATAAAAATCTTAAAAATTAAATAGGAAGATAGAACAATTAGACTTAAGGAATTTTCTAACCATAATTAAATTAAGAATTAGCCTTAGGATTGAAAACTAAGATTGTGGATTAATTCAAGATATAATTTCTAAGACTACTAAAAAAGAATTTAAACAAGATGAAGAAAAAAAATCATAGATCTTTTGGATTTACTATTTTTAGAATTTTTAATAATCACTCAATCTAATATTTAAAAGTATCTATCTAATTAAAAACCTAGAAATATAAATAAAATCATAATTAATTAAAAAAGCTAATTTGGATCTATACGTTAATCATATTAGCAATAAAATTAATAAAAATATATTAAAAATAATAAAAGTGATTATAACTAACTATTAGAGCTATTAATTCTACTCACATTGGACTCATAACTTATTGAAGAAACATACATTAGAAATTCCAATACATAACATCAAAAAGGTTGTATACAAAGAGAGTGTGGAATAAGATGACTGTTACTTTCAATAATCTTTATTTATAGGTGGTGGTTCATGCTTTAAGAGACAAAATACATTCTTTTATTTTTACATTCATCAAAAAAATATATCTAATATATTCTTTAGGATCTCACTTATCATGAGGATATCCTTTGGTATATATTACATGTTCTTATCTATGCTTTGAATATGTTCTAGTAGATCTTTTATCTTCTTGAATTTGTATCTTGACTCTTGACTTCTTAGCTTATCTAATGCATGGCTCTTTCATATTCCAAGAGCCATTTCTTTGACCAATAGCAACTTATATAAGGCAATATCTTCTATATTCTAACTTATTCTACTTTTATTTTTACTTATTTTAACATTTGTAAGATCTAAACTTCTGTATTGTTATGTAGAAGTGTTGTTCTAGACCTTATAGATTTCTAAAATTGGTTTATTGGTTCTTACCTCCTAAGATTGTGAATTTAAGACCTTATAAGAAGACCTTGATAATATCTTTTGTGTTATTGAAGTTATTTCACTAACCTTATATGTATTATGAAATAGTGATTTGCAAGAATAAAAGAACTTGATAGTAAGGTTGATTGGAGTACACATACTTATTAGAAGCTTCAAAAGTTGAATTGAGAGTGCTTTGAGTGAAAAAGTACTTAATTGTTCATAAAAGGACATTATAAGATTCTGCTAGTGCAAAATTATTTTGATGTTTTTAAGCACCTAGAGACTCCTTCTTTTAATAATTTTTGATGGAGCTTTCTTTAGAACTGGCTTCTATTGAAGGTGAAGATTTGAGAGTATTTGAAAAGTTTAGAGGCAACAATTTCTTCTATTGGAAGATAAAAATATAGCTTTTGTTTGGTGTTTTTGGACCTCTTAGTCATTGTAGATGAAAGTAAAGAACCTCCAAGCCTAAATGCAAATGCTTAGGAATGGGAGGACTTCAAAAGATGTAAAAAAAAGGCTTTTGGTATGATTGCCACAAATTTGAATGAAGCCAATTTTTCTCACATTATTTCTTGTAAAGGACTAGCAAAAGCATAGAAGACTCTATGTAACATATATGAAAGGAAGAACTTCTCCAACATCTTCAAAAAGAAGAAATTCTTCACTTGCAAGATGGAAGAAGGTGAAGACTTCATGACTGACGTCAATAAGATAAAGGCTCTTGCAAACCAACTAGCAATTATTGACAATTCTTTAGAAGATGGTGATATTGTTATGATCTTATTTATGAACCTTTCCAAATTCTATAACTACTTCATTATGGCATTTAAGTCCATCAAGCTAAAGGAACTCACGATGGATTATGTAATAGCAAGACTTAGTCTTGAAGTGACCAAGAAAGTAGAACAAGAGCCTTAAAGGAAAGGTCATGCTCTCCTTTCAAGACAAGGCAAGAAGAGTTATTTTAACCAACGTGGTAATATAAAAACTTGCTTCATATGTGAAAAAACAGGTTATGTTGCTCAAAATTTTTTCAAAGGCCAAGAAAAAAATAGAAAAAGTATCAACAATATAAGTGAACAATTTAAAGGACATGATTATACATTCATGGCAAGTGAAAGCACCTCCATAATTGCCATGTTCAAATAGATCATTAATTTAGGTGCTACCAAGCTTATGACTCCATACAAGTATTCATTTGACACTTATAAAGAGATTTTGACAACAAATATTGTTATGGGAGACAATGGCATGGTCCAAGCTATTGAAATGGACTCTATTAGGGTAGGGATTGTTTTAAAAAACCAAACCAAGAGAATTAAATTGAAGGAAGTCTTCTATGTAAAAAAAAAACCCTCATTTTAGATAGTTAACTAATTTCACATGGTTGTAATGTGGAATTTGTTAAAAATGAATACTTTGTGAAAATGGATAGAAATGATGTTGTTAAGGCTTTAGAGATAAAAACCTCTACTTCATCAATACTTACATTTATTAATACAAATATAAACATTGTTATATTTAAATAATGTTATATGATTAAATATAAATTTCACAATCATACATAGATTTTGTTAAAATTTTGTTTAAAATAGTATGATTGATTATTATAGATTTTTCTTCCAAATTACACTTTGAACAATTGTAATATTTTTTAAATCAATCTAAAAGAAATCCATATCAAATCCTATCCTTATCCACCAATATGCACATGTTTCTCTCTAATATCTTTATTCCATCTTTTATTAAAAATAAAATAAGGATATAAAATATCCTTTACTTGCCAAAGGAATTATACTTACCCTTTACAACAAAGGTGAGTATTGGTCAATACCCTAACCCGTGGGTATCATTGACCACATCCTCCCAACATTGGTCTTTACTTCATTTTAAGTTTCAGAGAATGGCCTTGACTCATAGCATGAAGGGCTTGAGGAAAGCTCCAACTTCTCAACCAATGGAAGGAGTGGATTTTAGCCATGAATTGGCCTCGACTCCTTGTATAAAGCAGCTCCAAATCTACATGAAATTAATCAACACCAACTTTCAAGATGATTCAAGATGATGTAGTCCTTCATTCATCTACATTTAGCCACAATTCCTGCCGAAGAAGACATAGAAAAACCCTAGCAAACCCTATACTGAAAGCAAAATTCTACTACACCAAAACCAGTCACTCCATCAAAACAAATGATCACACATAGTACATCTATCAACATAATGGAAGAAGGGAGGACTAACTTGCAAGTCGAAGTTTCCAACTCCCAAAAATCTCATGGAGAGAGCACCTATACCAATTTGCTAGCACAACATTCAAATCTCTCAAAACTCTCAATGCAGAAATCGCAAGTTGGAGACATGTTGACAATACATTCCATGGCACAGTAGATAAGAAAATACACTGTAAATCAATAGCCACACAATATCAAGCTCTGGATTCAGACCCACGAAAACTTTTGAGTTCTGCAAAACTGCATCAAGTTTAAAAAAATGAAAGAAATCCTTATTTGAATCCTAGACGCACCAACTTTGTGCAGTAGCTTATATTTGGCAAATTATCGCGTAGCAGCACTTGCCTTGAGTGGCAAGTTTTCGCCGTACATTACGACAGCTGCCTTCATGCAGCGCACATGTCATCAAAAGTTCCAATACCTGTCTCGTCGTGTGGGAGTGAATGCAACGTGTTGTAGACATAGAGGGAGTCTTCCCATGGTCTAATGAACAAATGTATGTTCTACTCTTCTCATTCTGCCCATCACAATCTGTTAGATAAAATGTGGGCACGGTAAACACCACCATTTGCCCTCTACACGCCGAACAGGTTGGCATTCCGGAGTCTCCCTCACCGGAGTCGCTTGAAAAGGTGGTTACACTATACTAAACAAAGCTGCTTGTGAGGACATCTTCCACCAGACTCTTTCCCCACCCCAACTCCCATCATGTCTTGCAAGAGGCGCTGCAACTTCCTGAGCTCTGCCTTCTGCGAGTCCCTACTGCCACTGCACTGCGCAAAGCCGAAATCAACAAGGCGGACAGAAGGCTGTCCACCCCGCACAACCATAATATTCCGTGCCTCGACATCCCCATGAAGCAGTCCACACGCATGGACTGCACCAAGCGCCTGAAGTGCCGCAGTGGCCACTTCCTCGGTCACTGTTCCTGTGAACCAATAACAATGCATTGAAAAGTAAACAAATGCCTCCTCTGCCTGGTGATCGTAGAGCGCCAGAGATACTGTTCCGGTACCATAGTTAAGCTGTAAGCAGCCCTCGGGAAAGGAGGAAGACAACCACAATCCCCTTTTGCTGGTTTCAAGAGCTTATTACTTACCAGGTCCGAGTGGACTGCCGTCGATCAACTCTGTTGCTATGAAAACAATCCGGCCATCGGCTGTGGTTCCATATCCTACTAATGGGGGCACAAAAACCATCCAATGCTCCTTTAGCTTTAGGTAGGCGTCCACCTCATTCAGGAGAGCCTGTACAAGCACGGCCAGAAGACGGCATATACAAAACAAGATCACAAGCCGGTAAGGTGTCGCAAACTGCACATGCATTTCAACACAAAAATGCTCCACGTTGCAACTAACAAAGACTGCCTGCTACAAAAGCAATCGCTGACAGGACCACTCCAAGTAAGCCCCAATTTAGATCAAGTTATAGTGAACATTTAGATGGGCACGCAAGATTTCCACGACACGACTCCAGCTCACCTCTGCACGTTCGGATTTGCGGGGAGCGAACTTCACTGCAACGCGGCGACCATTCAAAATGCCGCCAACCACGCAGCCGCTCCATCCCACACTGGTGATGGGGCGGTCGTCCAGATGTAGGTCTGATGCAGGAATCTCCTGCAATTGCTTTTGCCTCATATTTGAGCATGCCCCTCGAGTCCTGTACATGCATTTGCCATCATTCCACCGTTTGTTCTCTTCTATGTATCCACAAGAAATATGCCAATGCTTGGGTAGCTGGCTAGACAGGTTACCTAGCTGGAGACGTTTCGCAATCACCGATTTTGTGCTCATTCGGTTTGTAGGTATTGTCCTCATCTTCATCATCGTCAGAGCCGCCACTGGGACTGGTGCAAGGGGTAGCCTCCCAGCTCCAGGGACGCTCACCTTTCCTGGGTGAAACATCAAACTCACCACGGGTGTCAACAGCAGAATTGACCAAATAAGCAATTGCAGCAGGTAAAGGCGGTTGCCGATCATCCCACTTGAAACCCACTGAGATGTAGAGGCAGCAGGTGTGATCTCTTTTGAAGAGATACCAGTTCTGGATATCGGTGAGAACGCCATACCCAACTTCAGCCCTGCAACTCAACGAGAAAGAAGGTAGAATGAGGACCAACTCACACTGTATTCATCAGCTTCTCATTTGAGGGCCAATCCAATTTAAGAGACATCCCTGTGAGTACCAGGATTTGAAATAACTGAGCACTTCGAACCTCAGGAACATCTGCTTTCTTAATATCTTGCGAGAAGTCCTAACAACTTCAGTACTAAAAAGCAGAAAATCCACCGGCAGCCAAAAGTGGAGGAAAAAATGAGGTTCCTCACGGGGCCTTTTGATCCCTGAACGTAAACCATGGGACGCGCTAAAAATTACACAAAAGAATGATGGAACAACAAAGGAGTGTGGACAAAAGCAAAGACTAGCTAAACCTGCGAGAAGAATAAAACCAGGTCCAAGCACCACCAAAAAGCTGCCCAGGTAACACGAAGCTTTGTAAAAAAGGACTACCCTATTACAGGAATATTATGACAAAGGCAGTGGCAGACCTTGCAACGCTGAGCTCTAAGTTGAGCTAGCCCCACCCGAATAGCCCCGAGGTAGACAAGGGTTAATGAACAGCTTACAAAACCAAGTGTTCATACACCTGAAGGATGCAATTAAGAATACTCCTGGCATGTCCTTCCGAGATGTCAGAATTGCACCAGCAGTTGAGGTCGATCCCTGAAAAAATGTAGCCTCCATATCAGCAGGCTTGACAACTGAAAACTCTTGACAAATCGTGGAGACGGGAATTAACCGAAAATCAAATGAGATCTGGCCATACTGAACCTGTCCGGCATGAGCATCTTGCCCACAGTTTGTAGATAGGCACGGGACATCCGAGACCTCCATTCTTGAGCTCAAAAACAGCAACGTCCTTGCCGTTGGATTGAACTAACATATCCACACGAGGAGGTTTGGAATAAAAGAGACATTTTTGAACCTCTCTGTCCTCAGCCTTCGATCCGTCTGGGTTCTTCGAGTTTCCTCCCTCTGCTACGGGTTCAGGTGGCACTTCAAGGCTGGCTTCCCGGACGTATATTACCAAGGAACCTGGTAGCTTCTTACTAACAAAATCGCAGGTGCTGGCCACAACAGAACCGGCGACGTCTTCCAAATTTCGCTTTCCTCTAGTGACTGTAAGGTTATCCACTTTCTGATATATACGCTTCAACTTATCTGCCTTGTTAAGATATTCTTCAATGTCTTTCACCACATTCCAATACTCTACTCTTACCGGCGTGTACATCCGCTCCTTCTGCGTGGTGCTTGGTGTCTTGGAACAACTCCCTGAGTCCCACGACGGCATGTCCTGACGTAGCCATTCAAACTCTGTGCATTTATCTGCACATGCAATCCAGTAATTAAAATAAAAAATCCATACACACCAAGTACTATACTTGCAATGATTGCTATTGTGTTGGTCGAGGAAGGCATACATTTGGTAAACTGGGAAAACAGATACTTTTCTTGATACACAGGCAAACATAACTATATAACTTATCCCGTTGCTTGCTCATACATGCACCTTCACACACAGCACCAAACCCAAAAGGATCTCAACAGGTCCTAGGACAACTCTAGAGACAGATCGCTTCCAAATGGTCCATAATAAAAGAGTAAACATTACCCAGACCACCTAGTTTAGCAACAGAGAACCGGCCATGGAACAATCGAGGCCAGAGAAGTAACCTATCCGATTCTATGTCAGCCCTAATTTCATGACCATGACATTAATCCTCGCCCAAGAATCCAGCAGCCCCTGGGAGCATTGAAGGACAAAGATGATGAGGAGATGGACGTGATGATGATGAGTAATAGGAGTGACCTCGTCCTTGTTGGATTTGCTCCCGGAGTTGCGCTTCCTTGTCCCGAAGTTGCCCTTTCTCGCGCCGAAGTTGCGCTTCATTGTCCCGAAGTTGAGCTTTCTCGTCCCGAAGTTGCGCTTTCTCTTGAAGGTTAGAGCACGTTTCGATACGCTCTTGCACTCTTTCAATCTCCTGTTTCACTATTCGTATCTCCTCTCCCACGCTTCGTATCTGCTTTTCCACTTCTCGTATCTGCTCGTCCAAATCTTTATCAGCGTCCCCCATTCTCCTCCACGACCCGATTCAACAGGCAACCGACGATGAGAGCCCGATCCCAGGAACACGACCCCTCCTAAACCCCCAGATAATGATCTCTCCCCGCTACTTTCAGAACACAAGTGCTCGCTGCTGCAGCTGAACAGCAACCCTAAACCGGCATGAATGTGCAGTAAGCTTATCCATACAATAATAATTCACTCAACAATTTAATGCCATAAATTTTTCCTTGGTCCTTGGTAGCACCGCTACCAGATTTTTGACTGGTTTTTGACTGGTCCATGGTAGCACCGCTACCACATACGAGAGAAAAGAAGAACACCACTAAAGAATTCTGGTCCACGCACATGTCGACGCTGCCCACGAAAGCAACACCTCCAAGTCAGCCCTCAAAAATGCGGACCTTCCGAAATCTGACAAGGAAGACACAATAGTTTGCTGCACAACAGCGAGGAGATATTTACGCAACTTGTTGCTGCACCGCAGCGCCAACCCGTGCACACCAAAATGGAAAAAATGCCCCTCACAGCCGGAGCGTTTGTAATGCTAAAGGAAAACCAAGGAAAAACAAGAGGTCGTTGATGATGTTAGTGGCTTCCACATGAAAGATTCCTCGTCGATGTCGCTATCGATACTAGCCACCGCTCAAGCGTCAAACTGCCTAGAACAAAACAAACACAATCATCCTCGGCAACTTGCACCCAAGCCCAATGTACAACACACCGTAGCACCACTGCTGCAACCGAACATGAGAAGATCCCCTCACGCCGCACTCCGCCACAGTGGACCTCCAGCAAAAACACGCCAAGAAACGGCCAGCGCCCACTCCACGATCTAAATGGCTCTATGCCACACATACGGCAACCACCAGGACGATGCTGCACCACAGCACCTCAATGTAAACGACGACAACCAAAAAACAAGACCACAACAATGTAGAATGACCAGCACCGTTAGACCACAGTCACCGAGGAACTGTAGCTGAACCAACACCGTCGCTGATCAGAACCGACGAGGACGTCCTCCACGAAGCACAGCTGCACCCCTTGTTATGAAAGGCGTGAATCTTGTGTGTCACAACCTCTCGATCCAAGCTGCAATTGCGTACACGTACAAAAAAAATCACGCTCCGGAAGAATTTCCAGGGCTATTTGAACTCTCCACTCTCCACGAAAAAAATTGAAAAAAAGACACAGGGAACCGCGGCGGCCCGAATCCCTATCAGCGAGCCAGCTGCCGCCATGTGGCAGCCTCTCGCCATTCTTCATCACCCAAAAAAAAAATATTTTTTCTTTTTCCTTTCTTTCCTTTTTATTCCTTTTTCTTTTCTTTTCTTTTCAACTCTTTTGATCTTTTTATTTTATTTTATTATATATATATATATATATATATATAATTTTTAATAACATATATTATTTTTAATAACATATATATATTTTCAATATTAATATTGAACTATTAATATTGAACTATTAATAAAACAAAATAAAATTCTTTTTTTCATTTTAACAATGAGGGCTACTTTCATTTGCCATCATCTAATATTAACTACAAAAACCTATCCATCATGGAATTTTGTCTTAATAAATTCTATCCTAAACTGCATATCTGCTATGAGTAATCTATTTTCTATTTTTTTCTAAAAATTCTACTACCAACTCATAATAAGTACATTTTTTATACTAAATATCTAAGGGAGTTAATTTAGTAACTCATACCAAGTACTCTTTACTTGTAGGTAGTAGTTCATGCTCTAATGGAAAACACCCATCCCTTTATTTTTACATTCATTATAGGATATATCTAGTATATCTTTTGGCATCACACCTATCATAAAAATATTCTTTGGTATATATTACATATTCTTATTAATACTTTAAATATTTTGTAGTAGATCCTTTATCTTCTTGACTTTGTATCTTGACTATTGACTTCTTAGCATGTCCAATATTTGGCCCTTCTATATTCCAAGAGCCATCCCTTTGACCACTAATAACTTACATAAGATAATATCCTCTATATGATAACTTATACTCTTTTATTTTTATTTACTTTAATAGTTTATAAGATCTAAACTTGTGTATTTGTATGTAGAGGTGTTGATTTGGACCTTATAGATTTCTGATGTTAAAGGTTTAGAATTTAGGGTTTTAAGATTTAATTTTAGGATTTTGGGATTTTAGGATTTTGGGTTACAAGGACATTGTATAGGTTTTTGATCCTAAATATTTTACAATTTATCAATTTTTTGTTAGTTTTGAAATTTTGTTAAGGTATATATTATCACAAAGACCTATACAAATGCTTTTGTTTTTCAAAATTATATGTCTTATTTTTTGGAATTTAGGATTTTAAGATCTTAATTAGGAATCTAGGTTTTGGATTTGTTAGCATGTGAGATCTGTCCATAAAATCGATAGAGACATATATTGATTGTTTTACCAAGAATGTTGTAATTTCCTAGCTTTAGTATCTTGATCCTATCGGATCCTCCTTTTACACTTGCTATCTTGCTTTTGTATTCAACTTCACCATTGTTCTTGAAAATAATGCCTCTTTTTGTAATTCTACTAGTCTACTGACTCTAGTGACATGTTATGTTTTGCTATCTGTGTTTAAGTCCTTCATACATACTTGCGTGCATGTCTGCTTTACTTGATACAATTACTTGCTTGTACAAATTAGAGTGGACCAAGGTGAGGCAGTAGAAATGAAGGTCTACAAAATTGGGTGCTACAAAGAGAGAGAGAGAGAGAGAGAGAGAGAGAGAGACAGAGAGAGCATCTTTATGATAGAAATGCAGAGGACTTGTACTGTAATGACAACGAAATCTTCCTCTTCCTCATTAGAAAACCTTGCAATTAGGTAGCATAGTGGTGCCTCCCCATTTCCACACCATATATATACTCAGTCTGCCATTTAATCACATCCATGTTTTTCAACCTATTTTGGTGATTGGACTGGAAGCACCTTCTAAATAATGAAGCCATTCTTAAAAAGAATCCACAATTGCAAGAAGTTCTTTGTCGTGGATTTCATAATTGATTTTTGCTACTGAGAATTTTTTTGAATGAAAGGCTATTGAATGAAGTTTCTCATCTGTTCCTATTTGTGACAAAACCGCACCCAGAGCAAAGTTTGATGCATCTATTTCCATAAAGAACGCTTTGGAAAAATCAACACGATACAAGATTGGTGCAAAAACAAACACTGTCTTCAAATATTCAAAAGCAACTTTCGCTTCTTGATTCCATTGGAGTTTGTCTTTACAGTTCAAACGTGTAAGTGGAGCTACAACTCAAGAGAAGTCTTTCATGAAGCTTCGATAGTAGTTGGTCAATCCCAAAAAGCATTGGATATCTCTTACCATTTTTGGGATCTTCCAATTTATAATAGTTTGAACTTTCTTAGGATCCATCATAAGTCCATCATTTGAAATGATATAATCTAAGAAATCAACTTGAGTAGTGTGGAATACACACTTTTCTATCTTGGCATAGAGTCCCACATCTCTTAAATTTTGTAACACATGACAAACATGAAGTTCATGTTCTTCTGAATTCTTAGAATAGATTAAGATGTTGTTTAGATAACAAATGACAAAATCATCTAAAAATTCTTGAAAAACATCATTCATTAGATGTTGAAAAACTGATGGTGCATTTGTAAGTCCAAAAGGCATGACGTTGTATTCAAAATGTCCATACCTAGTTCGAAACATAGTCTTCCATTCATCTCCTTCTTTGATACATACTAGATTGTATGCTCTCAGGAGATCTATTTTTGTAAAGATCTTAGCTTGATTCAACTGATCAAGAAGTCCAAATATTAAAGGTAGTGGATACCCTATTCTTGATGGTAATCTTATTGAATCCTCGATAATCAACACACATCCACAATGCTCCATCTTTTTTCTTCACAAATAGAATTGGAGCTCTTGCCGGAGATTTAGAATGGCGTATGAAATTCTTGGCTAATTTTTCTTCAATATATTCCTTGAGTTTAGTCAACTCATTTTGTGATAAACTGTAGATTGATTTGAATAGTGGTTGTGCTCCTTCTTGAAGGTCAATTGAGCAATTATAGGGACGATGTTCCGGGAAAGTATCCGCATTCTTTTTTTCAAATACATCTTGAAATTCTTGATATTGGCTTGGAATGCCACGTGAAGTCTTTGCACCATTAGAAACAAATGTGGCATAAATAATATATGGTGATTCTTTCATTGCAGCATGCAAGAAAGCTTTTACATCTATAAATACGGATTTAATTGAAGTGGACTTATAACTCTCTACTTGATTAACTACACTGATAGTTATACTTTTAGAGAAAATAAGAGTTCGGGAAATTCAATCTATTTGAGGGTTGTATTTTTTTAACCACGATAAATCTAAAATGATTGGATTAGACGGAGATCTAATGATATTAAATACTACAAAGCTATTATGACCATTGATTATTACTTCTATAGGAAGGATTTCTTGAGTAATATCTCCAAAAGACAATGGATAACCATCTATGACTTCTATATGAACAAGTTTAGTTTTTTTTATTAAAGATATGCTATGTCTTTTAGTAAATTTTTCATCTAAGAAACACGCTGAGACTCCTGAATCTAACAAGGTAGAGGCTTTGTAATATTTAGGTCTTAAAATAACATTTAATGTAAAACAAAGAAAGGATTCTGAGGAGAGAATAGGACCTTTACTAGATGTTGTACAAGGTTCTAGCTGCACGATCTCTATTATAGCTAGACAAATTCATTTTCTGACATATTGTCTTCTTTGACAGCTATAGTCCTTATTTTATAGTTGCGTCATTTCTTTGGACAATATTGAGCAGTGTGTTTTAGTTTTCCACAATATAAACATAATCTTTCTTGACGACGACGAGTCTTTTCTTGTTCAGTAAGAGGTTTGAAATGTATTGGATCAATTTTCATATCTTTTACTTCTAAAGATATGTGTTGAGAAGACGTAGGTGTTGCCATTGAATTGTAATAATGTTGAGGCCTACTTATGTGACTCTCAG
Source organism: Physcomitrium patens (assembly GCF_059467195.1). Classification (NCBI taxonomy): domain Eukaryota; kingdom Viridiplantae; phylum Streptophyta; class Bryopsida; order Funariales; family Funariaceae; genus Physcomitrium; species Physcomitrium patens. The sequence continues at coordinate 18,434,446 of NC_143417.1, forward strand.
ATTAAAATTCAAAAAGTTGATTGTCACATTTTACAGCAAAATCAATTGCTTGATTCAATGTTTGAGAATTGGGTAAATTAAGCATCAATATTTTTACCTCATATTGTAGTCCATAAAGGAATTGGCTAATGAGTGGAGCATCATCCTACTTGATATCAATCACAAGTTATTAAAATTGTGAAGCATATGTTGTTACAGATCAATTTTCTTATTGCAAGATACGGATCTTATTTGTTGCAATATGAACTGTATCATGTTCTCCATACATAGATTGAAATTCTACCAAGAAAGCTTTTAAATTATCCAATATTAGATCTTGTCATTTAAGAAAAGATAAAAACCATGATAATGCAAAACCGAAAAGTAGTGTTCCAATAAACCTGACTTGTGATCTTGGAGTTGGATAGCTTTGGAGTTGAAGTTCGATTGTCAATTCTATTTGATTGATGAATCCTCGAAACTTTGATCTCGTACCATCAAATTTCTCGAATAAGGTAATTCTTGGTTCTCTAGCATTTGAATGGTGTTTCACCATGGAAGAAGGGGCATGATTCGATGTAAATTTCTTTATATCTCCACTTTCTCTTATTCTTGTTCCTCCTTTTGGTGAATTAAGTTGATGCATCATAAGTATTAATTGCCTTAATTGTTCTTATATTTGTATCATTGCACTCTTTAATTTAACAAGCTTTGCCATGGTAATACCTAGAAAAAAAAATGTCTAATATTGCTCAAGATAAGTAAGAGAACGGACTTGAGAACAAAAAAAATACTAAAAATAATATCAATTTAAAAGAGGGTAATCCGCAACTCTTAATACTCTTATGTCTTATCAAGAAAAATGAGTAATCCACTCTTAATTAAGAAAAGACAAAGCTTTGATATTATAAGTATACTCTTATCAATCTGTCAAAGATAAGAACTCGATGAAAAAGTAATTCACACAAGTGAGACTTCACTCAAAGAAAGGTAACAAAATATAAATAAACAAGTATGTATATTGAAAGAAAAACTGGAATGGCTATTGCCAAAGACTAAAAAATATGAAGACTCTTGAAACTAGACTGGAAACAAGAAAGGAGCTGACAAGAATGAAGAAGGCTTCACTCTTGTCTCTATATATACTATCTACCTAGGGGCTACATGGACGATGTTCTATAGGACCTTCAATATGTGTTGACTTTGTAGGACACATGCTTTGACTTACAAGGCAAATTTTTATACGTGTGGGCCACATTGTTAGCTTGGTCTTCAAGCTAATAATATGTGTGGTACTGATAGGGACATAATCCTTAGAACCTTCTAGAGACAAGTTTCTAGAACCTTCTAGAGACAAGTTTCTAGAACCTTCTAGAAGTAAGTCTCTGGAACCTTCTAGAAGCTTCTTAGTTGGTAGAAGATGTTAGGGACATAGTCCTTAGAACCTTCTAGAGATAAGTTTCTAGAACTTTTTAGAAGTAAGTCTTTGGAACCTTCTAGAAGCTTCCTAGTTGATAGAAGTTGCTTGAAAAGCTTCTTAAATAGGAGTATATATTGGAATCGAGGCTGAAGAGTTCTTCAGTCTCGACAACACATCTCTTGGAGCTCTAGCTCACCTCTCTAGTGTTGTTCTCATCTGATTAATCTAGTTCTTGCCAATTCTTCTTGAACTTCTTGTTAGATCTTGAGTTTATATTTTTATATTTGTGACAGTTTGTCGAGACTTCACTCACCTCAGATATCAGAGCTAGTTTCTTCTTTGTTAGAGTGTGGATTATCCCTTTGCTTGGAAGTGTACTAGCATTTTAGAGGTTGCGGATTACCCTCCTCTAAACTGATACTTCTTTTGTTACAATATTGGAGTCTTATTCTTCTTGGAGGGAGTGGATTATCCCTTTTCTTGAAGCTCTTAAGGCATTTTAGAGATTGCGGAGTACCCTCCTCTAAACCAATATTGTCTTCTTACAAAGTCATTTCTATCCTTCTTTTAGAATGGTCGGGGGCCAAGACATTAGTATGACAGAAAGCTCGGAGTCCAAGTTGGATGCTATCATGAATGCCCTCGCTACGTTATCGCAAAGAACTACAGAGATTGAAGGAGTCGTGGCAAGGCTTCATAATGATAGTGCATCTGGGATGGCACAATCTAGGTTGCACTAGCCTCAAACTTCTACACTTGGAGAAGCAACTTTCCCTCAGGTTCGACAAGCACCGCTGGTTCTACAATATAAGAAGCCCCGAGTTAGCTTTCCAGACAAGTTCGATCGTACACGTTCCAAGTTTCGAGGATTCGTCAACCAAATCAGGTTGATAATAGTTTTACACCCCGAACGCTATTCAACGGAGGAGTCATATGTTGGGCTTGTTGGAACCTTACTTACAGGACAAGCTCTATCATGGTTTGCTCCTTTGTTTAAGAAACGAATGTCCATACTAAACAACTTTGAAACCTTTTTGAAGGCGTTTGTGAGAGCATTTGGTGAACACGACAAGGTTTGATGGGCTACAACAAAGATCCGGTCACTACGACAACAGATGCGCTCTACATCAGTCTATGCATCAGACTTGAGGCAATTAGCATGCGACATCAATCGGGACGAAGAAGCATTGATGAGTCAATTCTATTGGGGTTTAAGGGACGATATGAAGGATTTGCTGTTAACTCTTCCTGATCCGCAAATGCTCGACGAAACTATTAGTCAAGCTGTGAAGTGTGATAACCGCCTATTCTAAGGTTTAGGGTTTAGGGTTTAGGGTTACATGGGTGTCCTAGAGGTTTTTCATCCTAAATATCTCTCGATTTATCACTAGTTTTTCTGTTCTAAAATTTTGGAGAGGCTTACATTGTCCTAAAGACCTCTATAAATGCTTTTGTTTTACAAAACTATGGGTTTCATTTTTTGTAAATTAGGGTTTCAAAACCCTAATTAGGATGTGAAGACCCTAATTCCAGATGTGAATTTTATCTTCTTGTTATGTGAGAGTTGTGTCTAGAGTTGAAATGTATACCGAATTCCGCTTGGCCAAAACAAATTCCGACAGACGGGTCGTTCACTTGGTCCAGGTCCTGCGGTGCCCTCGATTTGCCCGCTCTCCGCCCGCTGCACCATCAGCTCCTCGTCGTCGTTCTCCTTCACCTACCGTCGCTCCTTCTGATCCCACAATCCGGACACCTTCGTCGGCGTCCCCGGCACGCTCTATGAGCACCGACGCAGCGGCGACGCTGCCGTCATGTACTGTTGCTGCAGCCACTGCGCAGCCGATCCTGGACGTGCACCTTCAATCTCCATCGTCGACTTCTGAGCGCACTCCCTCTGGCGACGTCCGTGCCGACCCCGGATGCATCCCCGAGTTCAGCATCCGATGCTCTCTCGCGCTTAGTATCGACACCGTTGGCATCGAGTTCAAACGATCCAAATGCCGCCAATGTACCGACACCGCGGACGACTGCCCGTGTCCGCCCAGCCCCTGAGCCTACACCGCTTGCTGTGACGTTGCTCGCAACGACATCCCAGATTGCGCTCCTCACATCGACCCGCTCACAAATAACCCCGCAAGTTTTTCCCATTCCTCTGCCAACCTTGGCGATGGTGGAGGCAACCCCGATGGAGACAGCGGAGGGCTCACCTGCGATGGGTACTGCGCGTGCCCGACGAGCGTCAGCCTGGACGACAATGCTTGCAACGCCACACACCCTGCACCCGAGTGGGCCGAGCTCTCGTACCCGACGAGTGGCTCAGACCGTGACCTCCTGATGCTCTTTTGTGAGACGAGCTCTCGTACCCGAACGCCCCATCGTGGCTCATCGCTACACCAGCTTGCGGCGACCCGGCGTAACTCCCTCCGCTCCGACCTCCCGTCCTCGCTGCTTGTGGCGTCGTAGGCAGCAACCGCAACTACTCTGGCGTGTGTGCAGAAAAACACACCCGACGACGATAGTTTCACCCATCCTTGCATGGCTGTGCTAGATACCGAGCTGGATGCGGCCGATACTCAAACACTCCGTGCGCAAACTTGCACGCATCGCCTCTCCGACACTTCTCGTTCCGAAAGTTCTCGTTCGCATCTCGCATCTTCCTCTTTCAATACCCTGCCTCTTTCGATACCCTTCCTCTTTAAATACCCTCTATCCTGCCCGGCCTTGTAAAATACCTTCCTTCATATCCGGTTCCCATCATACCTGTCCTCTTACAAACCCACTATCACACCCTGGATCCCATGATACCCTTCCTCTTACAACAACCACCATCATACCCTGGTTCCCTTGATACCCTTCCTCTTACTATACCCTCCATCGTACCTTGCATCCCTGGTACCCTGACTCTCACAATACCCTCCATTGTACCCTGAACCCCTTCATATCCTGCCCCCTCACACACTTCAATTCATACTCAAAACAAATGGTAACTCTCCCCCTCGAAAAAGGAACAAGAAGGTGACTCGTAAACACTCATGTACGATGATCACGAACAAACATGTAGAATGATCAGTCGATGTATGGCTCCACTCAGGTCGCACGGCAGAATGATCACGAACAAGATCTCAAGAATCGCCATTATTGAAAATATGATATGAGATGAAGGAAAATTACCATTATTAAAAATTATAATATAAGACAGAAGAAATTGTCAACATTTCGAGGGAGAATGCATAACTAGTGTCTAAGGTATGAGACATTCATCCTCCTCCAACTCCCTAGTGCTGTGCTATTCATCTCAATTCTCCTCCTCCAACTCCCTAATGCTGTGCTATTCATCTCAATTCTCCTCCTCCAACTCCCTAGTTCTGTACTATTCATCTCGATCCCTTGTTGCTCTTGATCGCCAATGCAACCGGCTATACTCAATATGCAATCATTCCTTCGACCGCCGCCAACACGACTGGCTATACTCGATATACAATCTCTCCTTCCTTGCGCAGTGACTCCTCTCACGGGGCGTTCGCACGATCCAGGCTCTCCATCCATGGTGCGTGGAATTAGCGTGGAACGACGCCATGCCGTGCCTCTCTCCTCCTCAGGCCGTTGCAGTCACTCCTTGCGCAAGGCACATGCGTGCACCAGGATCCAAGAGAAACGCCCCGCAATGCTCGTCTTTTCTCGCCTCTCCATCCGTGGTGCGTGGAATTGGCGTGGAACGGTGCCATGCTGCACCTCTTCCCCTTCATACCATGGTGCCCTCTGCCGACTCCTTACTGCTGTGTTTACCTCGATCCTCGACTGCTTGCAACCGCCAAAATAGCCGACTTTACTTACTCTGCAATCACTCCTGCCGTGGCCGATTTCCACAATCCAAGACGAATGCCTTGCAGCGCCCATTCCCTTCCGCCTCGAATTGGCATGGAATAAAGCCATGTCGCACCTCTTTCCTCCTCCGACCGCTGCAGTCACTCATCGCACGGGGCGCATGCGTGCACCACGATCCAAGATAAACTCCCTACGACGGCTCTTTCAATCCGACTCTACGTGCATGGTACGTGGAATAGCAACATGCCGTGCCTCTCTCCTCCTTACACTGCTGCAGTCACTCCTCCTGTTGGACGCATGCACGCACTACAATCCACAACAAATACCCTGCTGCGCTCGTTCCCTTCCGCCTCTCCGTCCATGATTTGTTGGGTCTCTTTTCCCTCCACTCCCCCCCCCCCCTTCATCCGGACCGCTGCTTCACACTGCTTCCCTTCGCATGACCTGAACCTTGAACGTGAGGACGACGAGCAAGATAAGGACCAACTGCGAGAGAGGAGGACTACTCTGAATTGGACGTCACATGCATGGTCGCCCAATTCTCTCAGACTGAACTGGGCGATGTGAGAAAGGGGGACAACTTTGAAGTGGACGTCACGTGCATGGTCGCCCGGTTCTCTCGGACTGAACTGGACGATGGTGTCTTTGGGCTTCCCAATGTCACCCTTTCTCTAGCTGGTCTCGAATGCGACCGAGTACTAAAATAATGTAGCACTTTCATACTACGTGCTGATAGTCCATCTTTTCCTGGTGAAACAAAAAAGGAGATCGCCTGACTTCTCACTGTCCCAGTGTGGTGCCTTGGCCAAAACTTGATCTATTTGTTGCATCCTGTTTGCAGGTCGGTCTTCAGCGCTCGAAAAACTGAACAATCTCATGTGGAGCCACCTCTTTCAATTTCACGAATTCCATGTGTGTTTGGGTACTAAAAACTATACCAAATGTTCTGTCCACTCACGAACACTGGAATTCTTCTTCGAATCGTAGGTTATTGTTGGGAGAATATTGTGTCCGTCCATGTCTGGTCATCGACAGGACCCTGACCTTGAGCTTTCCTGACTCACATTTCGAAGGTTACAAATTGTGTCATCCTTTGTTGTGTTTGGTATGAGAAGCATGCAGCATCTTCCTTCGTCGCATGTCATGCATGCAGGTGGGTGCTTTCCGTTTTAAGATTGTTTTCCATCTCCATGATATTAGACTACAAACTTTTTCACAGGGATATGGTTTTCTACAGAGTCGAGTTATGAAAATCGATTGGAATTCAGGTGGGAGGAGTCGAGTTATGAAAATCGATTGGAATTCAGGTGGGAGGAGTCGAGTTATGAAAATCGATTGGAATTCAGGTGGGAGGACTTGATTCTCATGTTGGCCGGACTACGTTACAATAGATTACATCGGGTGTAACCATAAAATCGTATGGTATGACATTTGTTCAACCAGGGTTTAGGGTTTAGGATTTTGGGTTTAAAAAGAAAATGAAAAAAAGAGAAAAAGATCAGGGTTTAGGGTTTAGGGTTTAGGGTTACAAGGCTGTCCCCGATTTTTGGGCATCATTATTTTTGGATTTTGACTTGACCTACCCCCCCTATTTATGGTGTTTAGGATGTCAATGGTATAATTCTTTTCCTATACAAGTTTATAGTTTGGAAGATTTAGCTACTTTGACTTGGAGTTTAGGGTTTTGACTTTTGTCATACAAGGCTTTTTGAAATTTTTGAAAAGTCCATTGGATTTGTTTGAGGGTTGCCAATTATCCATATGTACTTGAAGTTTTAAAAAGGTGCATATATTTGTAGTTATTAAGTGTTTGACTATTTTGACTTTTGAATTGACTTTGTATATGAATAGGAATTTTGAAGTTTTGATTTGAGCTACCCCCCTATTTTAAGAGTCTAGGAATCTAGTGATGGTCTTGAAATCCTATACATGTTTTTCAATTTTGAAATATAAGGCGTTTGACTTGATACAAATTTCTGTTGACTTTTTGTGTACTTTATTGTTTTGAATTTTTGATTTGATCTACCCTCTTATTTGTCATGCTTCTGATTCCAATGGTATGTTTCAAATTTTCAGCAAATTAATAGTTTAGGAGATATGAGATTTTCAAAATAACAAAATTTACCTTTTATTAATATATGAAAAAAATATTATAAAAATATGAAATAAATACATAGAGACTTTTGGACATTATAATAATATATTGGATAATTTATATAGGTAAATGTCTTTTTTTTTTTTGAAAAATATCATATTTATACTATATGTACATATGATTTAACTTTATATTATATGTGTTCTAAGCCTATGCAATGGATGTATGCTTTTATTGTACGAGTGAAGCGAACGTTTGCGAAGGTTGTACTGTACGCTGCTGGTAGCGAGAGGATCCGACAGCACCGTGGAGGGAGGCTCGGCCCTCTGTTTTTCAAGTGAGTGACGGTGCCTTGGGTTTAGGGTTCAGGGTTACATGGGTGTCCTAGAGGTTTTCCATCCTCAATATCTCTTAATATATCACAGCTTTTCCTGTTTTAAGATTTTGCCAAGGCTTAGAATCACCCAAAGACCTCTACAAACGTTTTTGTTTTTCAAAAAAATGTGTTTCGTTTTCTGTAATTTAGGGTTTGAAAACCCTAATTAGGGTCTCCACACCCTGATTACAGTTCTCACTTGCATATTTTTTCTCATCAAACAACTGTGTATGGAGTCTAAATGCGTACAGAACACTGCTTACTCAAAGCAATCCCCCATTGATAAGTAGTTCACCTAGTCCAGGTCCAGAGAATCCTTCGGACTTCTCGCCCCTATGTCTTTGCCCGCTCTCCACCTGCTGCACCACCGGCTCTCCTTCCATCAGGATCATCGTTAACGGAGTCAATATCAGCTCCATCTTCGACTTCTGCAAGACTCCCGCAGGCGACCAAGGTGCCTACCCTTGATGCATCCGTGAGTGCAGCCTTCGAGACTACGCCGCTTACTGTAGTGTCGCCTATACTCACATTACAGATTCTGCAAAATCAGACATCGACACGCTCGTTAATCACCCCGCACTCACGCCCATTTCTCAACCGACCCCAACAACAAAGGGCTCAGCGGCAGCGGGTACCGTGCGAGCCCGACCAGCATCGACCTAGGCAATGAATTCTACAATGCCGCACACCCTGCACTCCACAGGGCCGACCTCGAATGCTCCAACGACTGGCTCAGACCGTCACGTCCCCATGGTCCGTCGTAAGACAAGTCCTCGTACCTCCACGCTCGATCGTAGCTCCCCGGTGCACCGGCTCGCGGCAACCCTTCGTCACTCCTTGTGCTCCGATCTCTTGTCGTCGCTTCCTGTGCCTCCTGTGCCGCCGCAGGCATCCACCGCAGCTGCTCCGACGTATGCACCAAAAACCACACTCGACGATGCTAATTCTGCCCATCCTTGCACGGCTGCGTCCAAGTACCCAGCCAAATGCAGCCAATACTCAAATACTTAAATGCACCCAAACTCGCACGCATCGCCTCTCCGAGAGCTCCCTTTTTCGAAACTCCCTACACGCTGTCCCCGAGTCCTCGTACCACCGCAGATTGCAACGCCTAGCTTTCTCGCCCGGGTGGACAAATGGGCCTTCCGTCCAATCATGGCTCCTCCCTCTCATACATCGCCTCACCTAGAATTCCAACATCCGGAACTCATTGCACCCGTACATGTCTATCACTGCCCACGCCTCCTTGTCCTCGTTGTTCGATGACACAAAATTGTTGAACGACGCATCGAAAAATGTCTGTAATCCTAGCGACCAGGTCCCTCGGCCCCCAGCAGTGACGCCGATCCCAACTTCAACCCTCGCATGTCCGTTCGACTTGCTCCCTTCCTGCCTCCTCATAAAAGCCCCCTTCACCGCTCCCCGCCTTGATCCGCGTCTCCTCGTTTGCCATTGGAAACCCCGAAAACTCACCCTTGGACATCGATGACCTCGGCGGGCTCCAAAAGAAATTGTTGAATGCGTGCAACCCTAAACCCTACCCCCAAAAGCTGTGGCTCCTCTGGTACACTCCACCCAACGCGTCATCTCGAGGCACCTTTGCATCGTGCATCACCGCGGGTAAGAACGAGGTCCACCGCCGAGCAGCATGCTGCGCTTGCACATCCTGCGACATAGGCATGTAGTCACCCATTGATTCATACAATGATGGCGACCACTAACTCCCCCGTCCACCGATGCCAGTCTCCCCGCTCCGCCGCTCATAAACGGTGACTTTTTTCCTCCCCACACGAAACCCTAAACCTGCTGCCTCTCCAAAACTGCCATTGTCTCCCTCGCAAGCCCCTGCTCCTCTTCACTCCACGTCTTTCTCCACCCCCTTCCCTCGGTTGCATCTCATTGGCCACACTTCCGTCTCTCCCAACCTCGAACTACCCTCCGACCGCTCATTCTCCCCGTGCTTTGCAAGCAAACCTGAACGATGTGTTCATTGAGACATGCGCCACACTATCTTGCTCTTCTGTGAAGCCTGAGGCAGCCTTCGATCGGAAGACTAGGCGACCAGGTTTTGGACCAACCTGTACAAGGGGGAAGAGTAATGAGAGTGGCATCCAGGGAACGGTGGCAGTATGGGATGGACGGCGCCTTTCATGTGCCTTTCTCCTGTGCGGGCGCATGTGCCCGGTTTTGGGTGTAAACCTGATCGCGACTGGGACCTCACAGGTGATATTCACTTCTATGAACCCGCATCTATGAATTCATAATTTCCACGGCATGGTTACCTGCTCGTGTGTTCGGCTCACAGTTTTGTGCTTCGCCACATGTTTGAGTTGAGATAATTGTCAACTATCTACTTATAATGGTTCGGATCCTTACAGAAACGGTAGTAGATGAGGGTATTGGTTTGGATGAAGGAAGACGAAGAGGTCGCCTCTTGATTATGACTCATGGCACCTAAGGTGGAAACTCTCTCACAATCAACACACATAGATTCTTTGCGCCGAAATCGTACTTTTTTAAATGGAGGTGTAGTGGTGGCATTATTCAACTGGTATTGTTCTTCTGTAACTGGAACTAAAGTGTATCTCTAAGCGTTTTCAGTCTTGATATTGGAAGTGCAAATGGCATCCAGCGAGTGGGTTATTGCTACACAAGGGTGATATGGCGAGGGAGTTGTGTTTCACAACTGTATTCACCTCATTCCCCTCATGTTCACAACTATCGAAACGGCCGGCTTTACTCAATCTACGACTACTCCTGTGGCCAGTTTCGACGACCCAAGACAAACGCTTTGCAGCAGCCATCCCTTGTCATGACTTGAACCTCCACCGTGACAACGACGAGCGAGATGAACTGCGGAAAATGAGGACTGCTCTCAACTGGGTGTCACACGCATGGTCGACCACTTCTCTCAGACTTCACTTGTGTCTTTTGCTTTTGACACTACAGTTCCAAGCTCCTTCATTAAACCTGATTTTAGCCATATGACCTCATATATTTCTACGTATTCCATCTTCCTCTCCGACTAACTGTAGGGTACTTAGGTTTAGGAATAAAAATCCAGATCATCTCTTGTTTGTAGGGTATACTTTGGACCTATAAATTGCCACTGGAAGCTTTTATTTCGAAGACTAAGACTATAAATTGTGTACCCTAAACCAAGGTATTGATCTATTGTGAGATCATCAGCATTGGACATCACCATTTGCGACCAAGGTTTAGGAGCTTTGTGCAGCTCATATGGTTATGAGTGGATGGCTTGCAGACTTCGTAGTAATCTGCGTCTTCGATCTTAATGTTGTTGTTGTTGTTGAAGCTTAACCGCATTGCTGACCAAGTTGGGCACGACGAGCACCTGTGCTTCCAACATTGAAATGCATATTATAAAACGTACGATAAGGAGGCGTCAGGACCCGGTCTGAGAAAATGTGGAGCAAATACAAAGGATTCACGCTATGATAGACATTTCGCAATCCCCCACCCGTCCCTCCACCCTGCTCCGCAATTCACACCCAATTGGGCATTGCAGTGCCAATACCCATACGCTGCATTCATTCCTCGTCTCATGCCGTTGTGTTCATTGCCATCAATACCAGCCACCGTCCCTGTCGTTACGTTGGTCGATTCCTTTATGCTTGCCAACCTCCTAAAGTTACTTCGTGCCAGGCCCTAGAAAGGAGCAATGGTAGCAAGAAAAGGTGGCCAATTCCAATTGCCGACCATGCAATTCTAATTGGCAGACATGCATTGAGCTGTTGGCAGCCGATTCCAATTGAACCTACTCATGGAAGCCAATTCCAACTGGACCTGCTCTTGGCAGCGGAATCCAATTGAACCTACTCTTGGCAACCAATTCCAACTGGACCTGCTCTTGGCACCCGATTCCAATTAAACCTCCTCTCGACAGCCGATTCCAATTCAACCTGCTTTGAGTATTATCAACGTTGGCATCAAGTTCAAATGTTCCAAATGTCGCCGATGTGCCGACACCGCCGACATCTGCTTGTGTGCCCTAGTCCCTAAGCTTACGTCGCTTGCTGTAGCGTCGCTTGCAACATCCCACGTTACCCTTATGACATCGACTTGCTTGCAAATGACCCCGCATTTGCCCCCATTCCTCAACCGACCCAGGCGATGGCGGAGGCGACTTCAAGGGAGACATCGGAGGGCTCAACAACACAGCGTATTGCTTGTACTTGACTACCATTGTCCTGGGCGATGAATTCTGCGATGTCACATACCCTGCACCCAAGTCGACCGAGCTCGAGTACCTCCACAAGTGGCTCGGATCGTGACCTGCCGATGCTACGTCGTAAGACAAGCTCTCATATCCAAACGCCCCATCATAGCACACCGCTGCTCTAGCTTGTGGCGACCCATCGTAACCTCCTCCGCTTCGACCTCCCGTCGTCACTGCTTGTGCCGTTGCAGGCAGCAACTGGAGCTACTTCATCATGTGTGCAAAAAACACACACCCAAACGACGATAATTTTACCCATCTTTGCACGGTTGCATCTAGTATCGAGCCGGATGCAGCCAACACTCGAACACTCTGTGCGTGAACTTGCATGCATCGCCTCTCCGAGAGCTTTCCTTCCAAAAGTCCAAGTATGCCGTCCCCGAGTAGTGGTACTGCCGCGGATCGCAATGCTTAGCTTTGTCGCCTGGGTGGACAAATGGGCACTCCGTTCAATCATGGATCCTCCCCCTCGTCCATCGCTTTACCTTGAATTCAAACATCCACAACTGGTCGACCCATATATGTCCACCACCGGCTATGCCTCCTCGTCCTTGTTGTTCGACGGTAGAAACTTATTGAATAGTGCATGAAAAAGTGTCGGTGACCCCAGTGACCATTCCCCGGCTTCCAGCGATGATGCCGACCTCAAGCTCAACCCTCGTAGGGCCGCTTCACCCGCTCCACTTCACGCTTCCCGCTCCCCGCCTCAATCAACGATTCTTTATCCAGCATCGAAAACCCTGAGAACTCACCCCTCGACACCGGCAAGCTCGACGGGCTTAAAAAGAAATTATTGAATGCGTGCAACTGCGCGCTCTTCCTTCCCCTCAAGTTGTGGCTCCTCTGATACATCCCACCCAACGCGCTATCTACAAGCACCTCATCGACAGGACCCCGACCCTCAGCTTTCCTGACTCACATTTCGAAGGTTACAAATTGTGTCATCCTTTGTTGTGTTTGGTGTGAGAAGCATACAGCATCTTCCTTCGTTGCATGTCATGCATGCAGGTGGATGCTTTCTGTTTTAAGATTATTTTCCATCTCCATGATATTAGACTAGAAACTTTTTCACCGGGATATGGTTTTCTACAGAGTCGAGTTATGGAAATCAATTGGAGTT